>NC_057792.1:5823550-6123550 GCF_014905175.1 Aphidius gifuensis | reverse complement strand
ACCTTGGAATCTTTGTTTTTTTATGGCCATTCAGGTACAGCTTTCACAAGCTTTTTATTACTTGAATGTTGATATACCATTTTTTTTATCTTTTTTTTTTTTTCTTTTTATTCACAGTAATCAATGTATTTTCATAAAAAAAAAAAAAAAAAGAAATTATCATGTAATAGATCGTAATAAGTACGGTGTAAAAATTAATGAAATTTTCATATTTATCAGGGGCTGTAAATATTTCTTGATAAAACTTTGAGGAAATAATATTTAATTAATAATATTTACAAGTATTAATTTAAAAGGAAATACAAATAAAGAAATCATAAAATTATTTTTTTTTCTATAGCATTTAACTTTATGTTAGCTGTTTATTCACAACTACTTGTTAATACACGTTGTCCAATAATTGTTTATATTAAAAATAATGGTATAAATATTAAATGGTTTTATTTATTTAAATTATTTCCAGTAAGTTTATATCTATTTACTTTATTTTTTTGTGTTTAAATTATTTATAATAATATTTTTTTTTTTCAAGGTAGTTTCAAGGTACTGACAATTTGTGGTTTATTTGTTATTATTTACCAATTGGTCATCAAAGTAAAAGAAAAAAATAATTAAAGAGGTAAAAAAATAGAAAAAATAAAATTTTTATATTTTTTAAATTTATGTAACGATTTTTTGTTTATTCATTGAAAATTTCATTGTATTTTTTTTAAATTAAAAAATAACATTTTTTATTTTATTAATTAATAATTATATATATTATTAATTTGATAAATTTCATTGTCACATAAATATTACAGACAAAATGAATTTTAAATCATGTTAATTAAAGATAGATTAAAATTTTTATATAAATTTTATCATTTGTTTTTAATTTCATTAGGGGAAAGAGGCATGAAATATCACATATATGCATATAAAAATATGATTATTTTTACAATTTTGCGTAAAAAGATAAAAAAATTTATTAATTATTCTCTTTGATACAATTAATTTTTGAATTTAAAAAAATTCTTTTTATCTTTTTTTTTTTTATAAACATCCTATAGATATTTTTCTTTTTCTACACCTTGTCCTTCTCTTTGGCTTAAAATAATAAATAATAAAATTTAACATAAAGGGTGCCCCGTAAGTTCCGCACGTGGTATATACCACGAGATAGTTCATGAATCTTTAGGAAGAAAATACACAACTAAGAACTCAATACATTTGTTATAAGTTATAACCCTGACATTTATAGTCTAACTCTGTCAATGTTAACGAGTCTCATTATTTTTCTGATTTTAAAACATAAAATTTTTATTTTTTTTACCTTATACTTATTTAAATTTACAATGTTTTTGTGACATTTAAATTTATTTGTAAGTATATGATAAAGATTTATACATTTTTTTTTGTAAATTTATTTATCAATTTTTTATTATTATAAACTATTTAATGTTTAATAATTTTTAGCTTTTTTTTTTTTATATAAATACTCCAGGGCTTCCCTATTTTGCTGATAAAATCAAAATTGATCCATCAAAATATTTGATTGATTTTAAATATTTTAAATATCAACATATTATAATAAATTCATAATTAATCATAAAGAAAAATATAAATTACAAAAGTTATTATTTTTTCTATAATTTATGCTTTTAATTATAAATTTTTTTTTCCTTTCCAATGCACTTTTAGTAATTCACCACAAAAACTGGTTCATGTAATTTTATACAACGTATCCGTTTGTGTTTCATGAGACATATGAAAAAAAAAAAAATAAAACCCATAAAAATTTATTATGTTAAAACGAAGGAGAGACCCAAGACACACACAGTATTGTCTCGCACGAATGTCAATATCACAAATATATTATCTTTCTATTTAAATTGATAAAAAAAAATAAAAGTCCAACTGTATGAGAGATAATTTTTTGTGTAAATAAAAAAAATATATTCTAATCAGTTTAGTTTTGAGAAAGGTTTTCACTAACAAATACATATATATTTTTCATAATATGAAAAAATAAATATTACAATTTAATTGTTTATAATAATTTTTTTTTTAAATATCAATTCAATGTCAGATCCAATAATACAAACATTTTGTTGTCAACATAACAATAAAAGTGACATTTCAATTGTTATAATGAAAGAATTTGATACAAATATGTACAACAATGTTTGTATGATATCATCAATAATTGGAATATTCGGTGCAATTTATCAGGTAAATAAATAAACAAATAATTTATTTATTAATGTATATGAAAAGCTAATTTAATTTAAATTTTAAGATTTTACCAAGACAAGTTTTAATTCATCAACATCGTTGGCAAAATTTTTCATCATATCGTGCACGTAATATAATTATTTGGCTTGCTGTTGCTGATTTTTTTGCGTCATTAGGTAATAATAATAATAAGCATTAATATTAATAAGCTAATTTTAATGAAAATTAATTTTTAATTTATGTTTTTTAAAGGTGTTTTTGTGAGATCATTATTATGGATTAATTTTAAAAATATAATGCCAACAATTGATGATACATCAAGCATTATATTTTGTGTTATATCATCGGTAATTTTATACATAGGTGATTTATTATCATTTAAAAATAAATTTATATATTAAATATTTAAAATATAATAAGATATTATTAATTTGTATCAGGCATGGACTGAATATTTTTACATGGTAACTTGGATTTGGACACTTTGTTATGCAATTGATATGAAATTATTACTCATTGAAAAACCGAGTAGATCTTATCATTTATTTGCATGGACATTTCCAGGTTTATTGACAATTATTGGTTTGACAATATTATATTATCCAGATGCAAAGTAAGTTTTAAATAATATTTATTTATTGAAATTAATTTTATATATTGAATTTTAATTGAATTTTGTTGTAGTTGTCATGGATCAGTTAATTTAAAAACAGCATTATTAAAAATAATGCCAAATTATATTGCAACATATGGACTTATGACATTTGTTATGATTGTTAATCCAATACTTTATAATTTATCAAATAATGATATTCATAAAGCTGTTACATGTAATGCCGGGCAAATAACAAGACGTGAAAGAAAAATATTTAAAACAATTAAACTTAAATTTGCACTTACCAATATTGTATTTTTAATATGTTGGTTACCAAATTTAATAAATGGAATACTTCTTTGGATTTTGTGGTTTAATCTTCCAGTCAAAATTGTCATTATTCTCTGGTACATTATGGTAAGTTTTTCTTTTGGCTCATCTTTTAATTTCAAACTGTAATTATTAACAGAAATATTTTAATTAGGCAATTACAAATCCACTTCAAGCATTTTTTAATGCAATTGTTTATCAAAGTTGGGGTAAAAATATTATATTTCAAAAATTATTATTATTTTTTAATAAAAATCATGATGATTTATGTGAAGCTAATGAAATTTCACCACTTTTAACAATGCCAACAAATTGTGGTACAACAAATTCAAGTATCAATAATTCATCATCATTTTAAATTTATAATTGAAATTAAAATTTAGTCTATCTATTTTTAATTAATAATATTAATTACTCACTGAATATGATGACTTTTAGGTTTGGCTTTTCGTTTAATATTTCTACTTCCAAACTCCATGGTCATTTTTTTTTTTTTTGTAGTTAACGTTTTATTATTTTACTCTGTAACAATTGAAAAAATTTATAGCATTAATTATTTTTCTTTAATATTTATGCAATTAAAAATATTTTTATTGATTAGCTATTATGAGTTTTAAATAATTCATCATTTTAAAATGTAAAATTATTTATTTTTCTTTTTTCTACAATTTTAACTTAAATATTTTATTGAATAAATATATAATTATACAATTTTATTGATCAACAATTGTTTGAATCATTTTATATATACACAATAATTTTAAATTAATGTTATTATTATTTTTATAATTAGCACCATTTGACATTTATTTTTCATCAAAAATATTTTGTATATTTTAAATTTATTAATTATTTTTAATTTTTATTAATGATGCAATTTTATGTATATTATTTATATTATAAAATTCTAAAAAATAATTTGTCATGGAAATTAAATCAAATAATATTATGCTTTTTTTTTTTTTATAAGAATTTTTCAATAATTCTTTTCGAAATTTCGATTTTTAAACTGTCTATATTATTCATATTTTTTTTTTCGACGTACTGTTACTATTATGCAACGAAATCTTTTAAATTTTCAATAAAATAAACATATAAAATTAAAACAAAATAATATATATAAAAAAAAAAAAAAATGAAATGTTTAATTACTACCAGATTTATTCAAATGACCAAGTGTCAATGATGTTATTTCTTTCACAATCATTTCAGCAATTTTCCATGCAAGTTCTTCTTTAGTCTTGAAAAAAAAAAAATAAAAATTTATTAATTTCATTATCATTTTTTAATCATTATTTATTATTAACCTTATCTTGTTCCATATTTATCAGTCGTTTAACTGCTCTTGAAATACGTGATTCTATAATGATAAAAAAAAAAAAAAAGACAATATAATTATTTTCATAAATTAAAGCATATAAGTATTTACCATATTTTCTTTGTGGATCAGGTTCAATTTCAGTTACAAATCTTCCCATATCATCGACATATCCAACACTCAAACTACAATAAATAAATTAAATAAATTATAAAATTTTAAAAGCTAATTATTATCTTAATATTAACCTGGATTTTGTTCTTTTCCAAAGTGCATCAGGATCATACAATTGTCTTGTATCAATATTCATTGTGTCATTAATAGAACTATCAATTGAATGACACGAATGACGTTTATTATCATTTGAATTTCCCATATGTGATAGTGTACTAACTTTAATGATATAAATTGATTAATAAAGAAGAAAACAAATAATAAAATATGTAAATATTTACCTGCACGTCTGATTCGTGGCTGTGTACCATTACTACTTTGAATTGTGCTGATTAATTCTGATAGATATTTGTAATATATCTGAGAAGATAAAAACTGATAAAGATAATACTGAAAAAATTTTAAAAAAAATTAAAAACGTAAGAATACAAATTCGATAAATTAAAAGAATATAAGCTGAGGTTTTACTTACTTTACTTAAATAATTATAAACAATAATCATTGGAAGTTCAAAACAATCTGGTTGAGGACCAACTCCATCTTCTTGGCATATATTTTGTTCAATTTGAAAACGTATTTTATCTGAAAAACCAAGTGGCGTTGTTGCTTGAAGACTAAAATATCTATAAAAATAAAAAAAACCAAATTTTTTTATATTAAAATAAAAGTATTTAATTATTATAAATTTATTAAAAATATATATCTTACTTGTCATAAATAATAAGAGCATCATTTTGAGCTATATGAGAATCATAAATTTTTTTTTCCAATAAATTTTGTTTATAATTTAGCGCACACATCCAAAAATCTAATAATTCTCTTTTATTTTCAATTTCCATAAACTGTATTTAATAAAAATTAACATATTTATTATAAATAATTATTAAACAATTGAAAAAATATTTGATTTTACCTCAATAAAGTAAAAAAATGCTGTTTCATTAAATAAAATATCAGCAAGTTTAACTTCATCACTTGTTAATACATCAATTTGATATTTACAATGAAATTCACTTTTTAAAAAATCATTTATATATCTGAAAAACAAAAAAAATATATAACTTTTAATTTATCTATAAAACAAAACAATAAAACAACTTACTCATCTTGAATAATTTGATAAACTTTTGTTTGTAAAATTAACAAATAGTTGATTAACTTTAAATAACCATCATTTGTATTTATAAAATTAATATCAAATTTATCGAAATTATCAATTTTTAATAAATCATTTTTAATATATTTATTGTATATTTTAATAGCATCTTGATAGATACTTGATAAATCATTATTTTCATTCATTATTACTATATTATTATTAATACTTGATGTTTCTTCACGTATACATTCAACATCCATCCAATATTTTATCAATGATATTTTACCAAAATGATCCATATATTGTATAAAATAACCAAGTGCAAATTTATCAGCTAAAATTTCATTTAATGTTTTTGATAATCTTGATTTTGTTGATATTATTTTTGATAAATCAATATCATTATTTTCATCAATTAAATCATTTGGTAATAATTGCTTAACAATTTTATTATCATTGTTATTTAATGATCTATTTATTGTTGAATTATTTGATGTTATTATTTCCTTTTTTTGTCCTAAATATGATAAATTAAAAATTATTAATATTTTTTTGGGTTATAATAATGTGTTTATGTTGTTTTTTCTATTTTTTATTATGATGCTATTATTGTTTTTATACTTAATAATTTGTGTAATTTTTAAATAATTTATTTACCTGACTTTTTAAAAAATTTTAGCATTATTAATTAATGATGGAAACATTGTAAATGATATGTTGACTTTGTTTATTTATATTTTTTTTAGATACAAATGAAGATCAGACACCATTTTTATTATTTTGATATTTATTTATTTATTTATTTATTTTTTTTTTTTGTTTTTGTGTGGGCCACGGAAACCAACTTAACGATAATCTCTAGTAATGTATAGTAACTTTTAATTTTTTTTTAACCCTAAGTTTTGGTGACTTCCGGTCATCCGGTAAAATAATAAATTTGAAATACTACGCCGAGTAAAACATATGATTTTGAAAATAATAAATACCTCTTGTATTATTATTGTTATCCTGTTAAATATTGATATTTTTTATCAATAAATTCTTAGAGGAAAAATTGAATTATTAGGGAATTAAAAGTGAAAAGGAGTAAGCTGTTGAAAATAACATATAACTCTTATATTATTATGTTATCCTGTTGTGAATTTAATTTTTTTTCAATATATTCTGAGCAAAGTTTTACCTCTTACCCTTCCTGTTTTCCTATGTCTTCAAAATAGATTCAATATCTCAAAACAAAATATGGAAAAATTTAAAAAAAAAAAATTTTTATTTGAACATGAATATAGAATGAGGCAAGAGGTACTTGATTGAATTAATGGTCGACTTCCTGTTTTATTGATATTATCGAAGAAAAACTAATATCTATGGGAAATGTAAAAAATATTAGAAAAAAAAATTTCTTTTTGAACAGAAATATAAAACAGGCAAAGAGGTATTTTCTACAATTCATAGTTCACCTCCAGTCATTCCTGTTTTCCTGGTATTTTGAAAATAAAATTTATTTCTTTAAAAAAAAATAGAAAAAATGAAAAAAAAAATATTCTTTTTTCACAGGAATATAGAACAGGCAAAGAGGTATTTGATTTTATTTATGGTTTACCTTTTGTCCTTCCTGTTTTCCTGATATTATGAAAATAAATTGAATATCCGTGAAAAAATTAAGGAAGAATTAAATAAGAATTTTTTTTTTCGAACAGGAATATAAAACGAGGCAAGAGGTATTTGATTCCATTCATGGTTTACCTACTGTCCTTTTTTTTCCTCATATCGTCAAAATAAATTTAACATCCTTAAAAAAAATAAGAAAAAATTGAAAAAAAAAGTTAAAATATTAGCATTGAAATTTACTTTAAAAATTAAAGTGACTGAACAGGAACATAGGACTACTGAAGACCTCTTTCATTCATTCTATTCATTTTCCGACTTACCTCTTTTCCTTTATGATTTTCTTATTTTTCAAAATACCAATATAATACAAATGATTCATCAGATGATGAACAAGAATCATCTAAATTCTAAAATTGTATGTTGTTATTTATAGTTAATTTATTTATGTTTTTTTTTTTGATTAATTTTTATTTTGTTATTAATTATTTTGTAATTTATTTATCTTTTTTTAGTGAAATCTGGTCCAAAAACTCACTGAGCATGTCACAATCAAAAACTCAAAGATAAAGTAAAAACTAAACAAGAACTCAAGAGACCAGAACAAATATTAAAACAACGCAAATTGTAATAGTAATAAAAATTTATCATATTATTTTACGTTTAAAATTAAAATCACGTATAAATTACACAAACTGATCAACTGAAATTACTGTTTTAATTATTATATTTTTTATTGAGAAAATTTTGATTTGATATATCGATATGTTGAATATTATTTTAACTTGCAGTGACATAAGACTTATTGACTTCTGAATTAAAACTGTCGATCTAATAAAAAATAAAACATAATAGATAAAAGCTTTTATTCTTATTGATTTTTTTTTTTTCAATTTTTTACCATATAATTATTAAAACTTATAAATAAAATTATACTCTCTGACGTAGGGGTGATTAAAATGATTGCCCCTTTCTTTTGAATATTTCTTTTAAAAGTTTAATATCACTTGAGTTTTTTTTTTTTTATATTTTTTGTCGTTAAATTGAATCGATATATTTCAAATTAAAACTTTGTGCATATGCATAATAATTATATGTTATTAGTAATTCCTTGAATAATTTATGTATGAGAAAAAAAAAAAAATTGACGTGGTCGTTTTAACAACGGAAAAGTCTTCAGTCAATTCTTTCAATATATCCTATTGATAATAATCTATTGCTAGGCGAGAGTAATAAAATTTAATTTTTCAAAATGAAACATGAAAAAGAATTAATGGTCATAGAAAAGTGTAGAAATCGTATAATTTTTTTACTAAAAATAGTTGGTATATTTCCCATTGTAAATGCAAATTTTTTTTACAAACTTTTGCCATTTTTAGTTGGTTTTTTGTTATCAACAATAATGATGGGTTGTATGAATTTCGTATATATAAATTGTCATAATTTATTGATTGTATTAAAAGCATGTGGTTTAATTTTTGCTTTTTTAACAATTTTAATAAAAGTATAGACTACATATACAAATAAATTTATCAAAATAAAATAATGAAATATTAAATAATGAATATTTATAATTTTAGGTAACATGTTTTATTATAAATCGTGAAAAAATATTAGAATTAGACAACACATTGACTAACCTGATAAATGAAAATATGAATAATGATAAATTATCATCAATAATGTTATCACCATTATTATATTATTCAAATAAATTAACAATGCCAATAATAATAAGTGGTTATTTAGTAATGGCAACATTATATTTACAATCAGTATTTTTTATGATACGTCAATTTAAAAATAATGCTGAATCAAGAATATATATATTACCATATCCAACAGTGTATCCATATAATATTGAAGGTGGTAGTTTACTATGGGTATTACACTGGATATGGGAAACACTTTGTCAATTTGCATTTGTACAAGTTGGTTGTACAAGTGATAATTTATTTGGTTATTATGCAATAAATATCGTTGCACAATTTCGTGTATTATCATATGAAATTGAATATACAAATACTGATAATTATGATGAAAAACAAATACGTCGATTTCATGAATATTTTGTTATAAAACATCATAAAATAATTGAATGCTGTGAAATATTAGAATATATTAATGGACCAATTGTTTTGGCAATGACAGTATCAACTGCTCTTATTTTATGTACTCTTATTTTTCAAGTTAATCAGGTATGTATATTTATTTAAATAATAACATCAAAACAAAAATTGTTAATTTTTATATACAAAAGTAACTCATTTTTTTTCTTTTAAATAAACAAAATATGTGAAATAAAAATATAAATAAAAAAAATTAGGTGGTTATCCCTAGTGGAAATAATTTCTCCGTAAAATTCCGGAAAAACTCCGTATCACTCCGGAATTGGCCCATTAAAATTTTTCGGTCATTTATTTTTCTTCATTTTACACAGGATTACAGGAATTCGAGTATTTTGGAATTGCTACCAATTTTTCGTATTTTTCCGAATTTCTTCTAAGTGAGCCAATTCCGGAATAATCCGAAGCAATTCCGGAATCATCCGGAGTAATCCGGAGAAATTCCGGAGAAATATATTTCTTATAGCTGGAAAAAAATGACTTAAAACTCTACCGAGACTTTTGATAAATCATAAATTTATATCATTATTTATATTTTAATTTAATTTTCAAGATGGAAAATATAACTATGGGACAAATGGCATTTTTAGCAGTATACATATGGTACAAATTGATGCAAGCATTTTTATATGCATGGGCGGGTGAAGAAATTAAAATTGCTGTATGTTTTTTAAAAGAATTTTTTTAATTATATCTTTATATATAAGTATATATACAATATTTTATGTCTATTTAATAATTTTCTTACTCTTTTTTTTTTTTTTATTATAACTTTTTGTCTTTTTTTTATTATTTTGATGTAATTTTTCGCATACAATCGCATTCAGAAAAAGTCTGTACTGTATTTAGACTATTGAAAAAAAAATTAAAACAAAACATCTGTCATACAAAACGATATAGCCATTTATCATCATTCGAAAGTTTTTATTTTTCATTTATTTTTAAATTTTATTCAATCAATCTTTACGGAAAATTTAGTAACAAAAATGGATAGATGATACTAAAATGTACTTTCAGAATGAAGCACTTCGAATGGCTGTTTATAATAGTAATTGGGAAAATAATAACACTAAATTAAATAGTACTTATATAAATATGCTGTTAAATCAAAAATGTATATCTATTCGTGCTTGTGGTCTTGTTGAAATATCTGCAGAATTGTTTGCAAAGGTATTAGAAAAAATTGATTAATTTATTATGAAAATTATTTTAATATAAATAATAAACAAATATAATATTATCAGATAATAAATACTACAATGTCATACTTTTTTTTATTACAAACACTCAATCAAAAATAATGGAAATGTAGAATCAACAAGTAGAAAATGATAAATGTGTCTACATAATATGAAATAAACAAAACGAAATCAATATCATTACAAACCGGTTATAAAATTGCACATGTGAATATTTATGTAAGAAAAACGATTTAGATTAAACAAGACACGTATATACAAATGTATATGTAATTGTAGACTGTACACGCTTTATATGAATAAATAAAATTAAAAAATTTTTGGATTATTAAATTTATTACAGGATTATAATGTTTTCCTAATAAAATCGAAAATTCGCTAAAGAATTTTCGAAAAAAAATTATTTTCGTAACAGGAACATATAGAACATAATAGAAATACATAAGAGGTATTTGTTATTTTAAGAAAAATAATACTAAAATAATTACTAATGACAATGTTAACTGCTTTTATTTTATGTACTCTTATTTTTCAAATGCATCAGGTATTTTTAAATAAATCAATTCAGCAAAATTTAATTCAAGTATATATTATAAATTATAAATTATATTTTTTTAATGTTTTTTTTTTTTTTTTTTTTTTCAATTTACATATTTGGCTGTATACATATGCATGGGCGGGTGAAGAAATTAAAACTGCTGTATGTTTTCAAAAAAAAAAAAATATTTCATTATTTTTATAGGTACCTATTATACACATATTTTCATGTCAATTAAGTGGATCATAACTCTTTTTTTTTATATATAATTATCTTGTCTCTCCTAAATTTTGATAGTAATTTTTTTTTAAATCACACAAAAATAGTTTGTAATATTTTGATATTTTTTACACATCTATTTAAATTCTTGAAATAAAAAATTTTTTTAAAAAAAAACATATTTCTTTGTCACAGAAACTAACAGCTATTTATCATCATTCGAAATATTATATTTTTCTTTTTTTTTTTGACTTTTTTTTTGAATAAATTCTTACGGAAAATTGAAATATAAAAAATTAAAATATATTTTCCAGAATGAAGCATTCCAAATAGCTGTTTATAATAATAATTGGGAAAATAATAATAATAAATTAAATATTAATTTTATAAATATGTTGTTGGCTCAAAAATGTATGTCTCTAAAAGCGTGTGGTCTTGTTGAAATATCAGCACAAATGTTTACAAAGGTATTAGAAAATAACTTGATAATAATTATAAAAATTAATTCAATATAATATGAATAATAAAGAAATATTATATTATCAGATAATAAATACTACAATGTCATACTTCTTCTTATTACAAACGATCAATCAAGAATAATGGAAATTTTTGAATTAATAAATATACAATTTATATTGCATATTGCATGTAATTTTTTTGTATCCATTAATAACGAATGAATTAAAAAATATTCCTTCAAATTTGTCATGTATTTTGATAATAGTGCATCAATTGAATATGAAAAAGTACATTAAACTTAAATAACATAATTAACAACAATTTTTACAACTTGTATATTTTTTTTTTTTCATTAAATAATATGTTATTTAATTATCAAAATTAAATTGAATAAATAAGTAAATAAACTTAGTACCAATGATAAATTTAAATCACTTTTTTATATTGAAAAAAAAAATCAAAACAAATAACATTTAATTTTTTATATAATTCGATAATATTTATTTATATTTATTATAGCTACACATGTTGATTATTTTTAAAACTTGATTTTTTAATTAAAAAAAAATTGGTAACGTGTCATCACTTGCAGTGACATAAGATTTATTGACTTCGAATTAAAACTGTCGAAAAAAAAAATATAAGATAAAGCTTTTATTCTTATTCTTTTTTTTTTTTATTTTACCATACAATTATACTCTCTGACGTGGGGGTGATTAAAATAATTACCTCTTTGTTTTAAATATTTCTTTTAAAAGTTCAATATCACTTCTATTGAACTAGTGATATTGAACTTTTAAAAGAAATATTTCAAACAAAGAGGTAATTTCAATGATAAATTAAAATCACTTTTTTAAATTGAAAAAAAAAAAATTAAACCAAAAAACATTTAATTTTTCATATAATTCGATAATATTTATTTAATAAATAAATACTAATAATAATAAACTAATGATAATTCGAATATAGTAATTCTGTCTGACTAAATATCGATATACTTCACTTAAATTTTCTATCCGTTGAATCGTTCAAATTTTTTCACCCGGTGTTTCATTCATAATATAAAAAATAATCATTATCAAATTTAATCCTATTATTTAAACAAAGTGAGACAATCTCAATGAAGAATTACATTTTAGATTGTTTCAATTATACTATTAAAATTTTTTCTTTTTATTTATATATTTTACCAACTAAAATTTACTTAAATATCAGGTCAATAACCGGTCAAAAGTTCGATCTTTATTTTTAATTATTTATACTAAATGAAGATTGGGATAAAATTCAAGTTGGATAACTCTATCTTACATGTAATACGTGATATGAGACTTGAGGCCAATGCCCGCATCAGTTAAATGCAAAATACCGGTTTGAATGATTTTATCCGGATATTTATATTCTTGGCATCACTGCAATCTTAAAACATTTTAGTTTACTCAAAGCAACCTAAGCGATTATGTCGATGTTTTATAAAAATAAATATTTAACACTATTTTTTTATTATTTAATATTAAAAATTGTAGGAACATCATCAGTAACGTATGATCAACGACAAACTGGTGATCTTAATTTTCAGCTTGATGTTAAAAATGTTCAGGTCGTTGCACTTGTCAATAAAGATGTCTTGGATGACTATGTGGTATAATAAAAAAATTTCCTTTATATTATTTATTATCATTAATTTTATTGTTACGTTTTTTTGTATTAAAAATTTTTTTTTTTTCAGGATTATGATTATGCTTATGATTATGCTGATTTTACAATTAAACCAATAGTCAAACCAACATCATTACCTGGTAGTTCAACAGTCAAACCATTGGTTACTTGGCCAACTAATTCACCAACAAATTTATCAACAACATTATCAAGTATTAATTATGATAATTCAACAACAATTTCTTCAATTGAAAATACAAATTCAACAATGTCTTCAATTGAAAATTTAAATTCAACAATTTCTTCAATTGAAAATTTAAATTCAACAACAATTTCTTCAATTGAAAATACAAATTCAACAATATCTTCAATTGAAAATACAAATTCAACAACTAATAATATTGCTGATACAATATCAATAACTGAAAGTTCATTGTTTAAATTAAATTTAAAAAATCCATGTCGTAATGGTTATCATAAAACCTCAAAAGGAAGATGTAGAAAAAATTTAAGACATCGTTTATCATTATTACCGTAAGTTAAATAAAATATTTAATTAAAAAATTATCATTATTATAAGTAAATAAATATTTCAGATGGTCATTAAAACTTGCTCCAAGAAATTCACCACAATTTATTCAAGAATTTTAAATAAACAAAGTTCAAAAAAAAAAAAAAAGTACATAAAACTTGTTTTTATTATTATTGTAATTTTAAAGTAATAAATAAATAAGCTAAAGAAAAAAAAAAATGTTTAACTGTATAATTATTTCTCCCACTTTTTATTATTACAATATGAATATGTATATATAACGGACATGAAGATGATACTTGTTGAAGAAGAAAACTCAGTTCAGTCTTAACTCGTTCAGCCATCATCATGCAGCTATATTTTTTAATTTTGTCTCTTGTATTATCATTATCATCATCATCACCAACTAAATATAATCAACGTCAAGATGGTAAATTAAACGTTCACGCAAAGCTAGAAAATATATTATTTGTTATTGCACCATCATCATCATCATCATCATCTTCATCAGCATTAGATTCATCATCTTCATCTGGTATTGATTTTATATTACCTGGTTTATTTGAAGATACATTAAATTTTCGTAAAACAATAAAACAACAAACAACAAATAATCAAGATAAAATATCTCATGATAATAATGAAGAATTAGATAATAATAATAATTATAAAACATTACGTAATATTAAATATGATAATAAAAAAATTAATGAAATGAAATTAATTGGTGATGGAATTGAAAATTGTGGACCAGGTAGATTTCGTGATAGATTTGGTATTTGTCAATATGATGGTTCTTTAAAAAATTAATTTAAAAAAAAAAAAAAACTACTTATTTTATTAATTTTATATTTTTAAATTTACTATTTTATTATATATACTAAAAAAAAAAAAAATAAGTTATTTAATACTTGTAACAAGATAAGAAGAAAGAAATAATAATAATAAAAATATCAGGATCCAGAAGAGGGGAAAAAAAAAAAGAAGCTGGTTGAGTTCAAGTTCATGAAAGTTTCTTGAACTTGAAAATTGGAAGGGGATAGTTGTGTTACCAGCCAAGTTGAATCCTTTAACATGAGAATAATTTTACAGTACATACTTAACATTCAACCAGTAAACAACAAAATTATAAAAAAATAAACAAATGGTATTAATCAACATGAGAATATTTAAAACAATATTAATAACACTGTCATTATTATCAATGATGATTGGTGGTTTTAATTGTTCACCATTATCATCATCACTTCGTGCTGAACATCGTGGTACAGATGATGATGGACTTGATTTATCATCTGATAATTTAACATCTGAATTATCATCAAAAGATGATTATTTTGATCAACGACAAAATGGTACTGAAAATTATCGTATTCATGTTGATGGACTTGTACTTGTTGTTGCACCAATTGAAGCATTATTACTTGCAGCAAGTAATACTGAATTATCGGATAATTATTTTCCAATAAATAAAAATAAAACAGAAATTATTAAACCAGATAATGAAACAATAAAACCAGAACAATCGAAACCAGATAATGAAACAACAAAACCAGATAATGAAACAATAAAACCAGAACCTAATGATGATAAAATAACTGAAAAAACAGATTTAAACAATAAAATTAATCACAAGTAAGATTTAATAATTAATTTTATATAGAAAATTAATTTAATAATAATTTTTGTTTTGTTTTTTTCTTTTTTTTCCAGACATCATTTGAGATTTGCCAGTCTTCTTGGACCTGTTTTAAAAAAACTCATTAATCAATCAGCATAATTTTTTTTTCATTCTTCAACAATTTTATATATAAATATTTAATCATTTTTATTAAACTATATTATAATGTATTCAATTATGTAAAACATGGCATATTATACCAAGTCCATACAGACTAACAGGCGTTATTTTGTCAAGGTATTTTACTATAATAAAGTAAGTGACCTTGCTACTCGCAGCTGCAAAAATTGAATTTTACAAAAAGTTTTTATATACCTGTTTCTAATATACTTAATTTGGGATAATTTGTATACTATAAACATGTACCTTTATGTAAAATTTTACATTAATATCTAATTAATTAATTTAAAATGGAAATATATACATATAATGATAATTAAATTTTAATGACTAAGACTAATTGTTTTTTTTTTTTTTTTTCTTCTTTCGTTGTTGTGCGCTGTTGTTTCCTTTTGATTGTCGACTCCAGGTTGTTAATTATTTTTTTCTGGAAAATAAAAATTAAACACAAAAGACATTAGTTAATTATTTATTTATTTATTTATTTATTTATTATTATAATTTTTTTCAAAGAAAATTACCTTGTTCTAGTTGATCTTTCAAAATTAATTTTGATTGTCGACTCCAGGTTGTTCATGTCAATGGGGCTGCATTATTTTTTTCTGGAAAATAAAAATTAAACACAAAAAACATTAGTTAATTATTTATTTATTTATTTATTTATTTATTTATTTATTTATTATTATAATTTTTTTCAAAGAAAATTACCTTGTTCTAGTTGGTCTTTCAAAATTACTATAATTAGCAATATCATCATCTGGATTCATGCCAGCATATGTAGTTCCAATGTTGCCAACACTTATACCTGCATTGATATCACGATGCCATGTTATACCACAGGTGGGACAGTAAGCATACCTGTGCCCATGTGTACTGACAATTAATTGACCATGGCATTTACTGCAATTTTGTGTTGTCTTATACTCATCAACTCTAACAAGAATAACAAATTTAAATTCAAGCATTTTTTTTTCTAATTTACACAAGGGAGGTCTTTTATATCCTTTTGGTCTTAATTGTGGATTTGGATCTCCAATAAAACAACATGAATATTCCCTGACTTTAGTATTATTATTATTATTACTATTATTATGAATTTTTTTATTTTTATTATTATTATATTCTTTTCTTTTTTTCTCTTTTTCTTGATGATAATTTAATTGTTGTTTTTCAAATGATAATTTTAACTCAAGCTTACGTTGTTTTTCTAAAATTTTCGTGCCTTCTTTTAATCTCTTTTCTCTTTTACGATTTCTTTCACGTTGTTTTTTTTGTTTACCTGTCATGGTTAATTTATTTTTCGCAGCATGTTCAACTTGGCTCTTTAATTTACGAGCTAATTTTAATTGATGTTTAGTTTTTTTATCTTTATCTGATGGATGATTTTTTAAATAATTTTGTTTTCTAAGTTTTTTTAATTCTTTAGCTTTTATATTTTTTGTTTTTTTCTTTTCATCAATAATTTTTTTTTTCAAATATTTTTTTTTTCTTTGACCAGTTGCAATAAAATACGCTAAATCATCAAGATAAGTACGTTTTCTTATTGAAATATTCCATTTAAGTAGTGTCATTTTTAAAGTGCCATAAACCGGTTGTTGTATAACAAAGCAAAGTAACCGAAATTTTAAATTCATTAAATAATTGATTGGATTTTTTAAATTTAAAATATCTTTAAATTCAACTGATTGCAAAATTTCTTCAAGCCTTTTATCAACGTTACTTGTTATTTTTTTTCTTTTTTTTTCATTTCTGAAAAAACCGCTTTTATACAACCATGTTGAATTTTTTATGGCAAATCTTTTTTGTTTACTTTTCTTTTTTAAATCACTAATATTTTTAAAGTGTATCCCTGATACAACACATCTCTGTCCTTGATCAATTGATGAATAATGTGTTATATTGTAATTTTTTAAATCATCAAGCGAATGTTGACTTAAAATTGTAATTTTTGGTACATCCTTTTGAATATTGTTATTATCAAGATTATTATTTTTATTCACTACATCTTTTTGGCATTGAATTGATACTGAAGCTCCATCAGTAGTTAATGATAGATAAAATCTTTTGCCGAGTGAAGATTCAGGATCAATGTTAAAAATTTTTTTCCATAAAGCATTATCATCCAAAGTTTTACATTCTTCAGATAATTTTACATCTGATAATTGTCCTACAAAAAATCTTAATGCTGATGTACTATATCTAACATGATGCCAACCAAAATGGTTAATTGGTACGACAATGAAATTAGTTGTCAATTTTTGTAGCTCAATGAAAAATGGTAAAAATTTATGCCAGTTACTATTATTATTAAATAATTTAAAATTTAAATCTTTAAATTGATCAAATAATTTAATGTTTTCTGGTCTTATATTGCGCTCAATCAAATCAGATAAAATATTATAGGCTTCCGGACCTGATATATTAAGTTCATTTTTAATAAATTTAAATAATCTTTTATATTTATGTGTGTTGATGTTGTTTTCAAAACATGTTAAATATGTTTCAATTTGATCGTCACATAATTTTGCTAAACCATGTACATCAAATCTTAATGGAATATTTAAATTATCGGTTTCATTGAGCCTAGTTATTATGTTACAATATTCATCATATAATTCAATCAAATTCACGTCATATGTAGGTTGTCTCCCTTGTGATATGGGTATTTTTAAAATATTAAATATTTGTGAGATAATTTTTTTGGCCCCATTTGAAAAAATATGATCTAATAGCCAGCCTCTATGATGATTTATGCAAAATTCTAAAAAATATGACCCACCAATTTTCCATTTAGCTACTCTGTCAACGTCACTTTGAATTTTACTATAAATTTTATAATTTTGATCAGTTGATTTTGTATCTTTAGTGATTTTCAATATTGTACGTAGACCCATCTGTATTGTATACATTTTTTTATCTGGTTCATTGGCAAATTTTTTAGCACCAGCTGATTTTTGACGTCTTTTTGTTGATGTTGATGTTTTACCAGAATTAATTGAACTTGTAGATGATCTTGATGTTGATGTTGATGAAGGTGAAGGTGAAGGTGTACGTGATTGTGCTGTTTGTGTGTTGCGTTGTTTTTTTTGTTTTTGTTGTTTTATTGGTGTTTGTTGTACAGTAGGTGTTTTAAATGATGGTGGTGGTAATGGTGGTGGTAATGGTGGTGATGGTGATGGTGGTGTCGGTGGTGGTGGTGGTAGTGTCATTTTTTGAATTTTTTTATTTATTATATCTGGTATAGGTAATATATTCGGCCTCTTTTTATCATTATTCTCTGATGTTGATGGTTGAGAAAAACTTTTAACGACCCATTCTTGTGATTTGATTACTTGTTCGTCTTGCATGGATTTTGGACTACCAAATATTTGTGTCATTTCACGACGTTGACGTTCAACAATTAAATCATCATCAATATCCATATTATTATTATTATCAAGTACTGCTGTACGTGCAAGTTCTTGTGATAGTCGTTGAATAATACTACTACTACCATCATTATTTTTTAATTGTTGCTTGTTATTGTTTATTGACGTAGATGTTGATGGTGTAGGTGTTACCACCATGTTGACATCATCATCATCATCAGTATCAGGATCAACAATTGATGATATATTTGGTGGTCGTCGTTCATTTTGTTTTGATGACCGCGTTGAACGTTTTGTTTTTTGTAATGATGATGATCTAAAAATTTTAATTAAAAATTTAATTAAAAATATCATCAATACGCATTATTGTTATTATATTATAATGAATAAATTAATTTCTACCTTGTCTTATAAGGAGCCATTTCCAAAATAATGTTTAGCTTCAAATCTAAACTAGTACAAATCAAACAGAAGGTTTGAAAAATACAAAATAAGAAAATTAGTTTTGAAAAAAACTGATGAGACAATAGAATCGCTTGATATTACTTTCTGAATCATATGAAACAAGAAAATCTGCAACAAATAAAAAGAAAAAAACGTTATAGAACACGATTATATTCAAAGTAGGATCTCAGCACTACGCGTGTAAATTTTCTGCCTATATACCAGTTATATTTTTAAGAATACTAATGAAAATTTAAACATAGTGCTAAGGTCCTAAAATTTATAATTATAAATGGATTAAACAAGGCAAGACAATGGTTTTTTTTTTTTTCAAAGTAAAGATGTGACGACATGAGCAGCAATATTTTTTTTTTTTTTTTTTTTTGGTAAATCGAGACAAGACGAAAGACAAGGCGATGTTTTTTTTTTCAAATTAAAGATGTGACGAAAGACGAGGCGATGTTTTTTTTTTCAAATTAAAGATGAGAAGACAAGCAGCAATATTTTTTTTTTTTTTTTTTTTGGTAAATCGAGACAAGACGAAAGACGAGACAATGTTTTGTTTTTTCAAATTAAAGATGTGACGAAAGACGAGGCGAGACAATTTTTTTTTTTAATTAAAGATGTAAAAATACAAGCAGCTATATTTAATGAAAATTTGTAAGAACCGTTTTTTTAAAAATAATTATCGCGAAAACTAATTAAATATGTATATATATACATATATATATATATATGTAAGGTTACTTGTGTATTTTTAAAAACTTAATTAACTTTTGTCGAGAACCCCCTTTGTAATTTCTATTTAATTTAATTAACCCCTCCTCAAATCATTATAGTATACACGTAACTTTATATATATATATATATATATGTATGTATATACATACGAGCATTCCACTCATTGAGTATTCCACTCAGAAGGCTTTCCACCCCCAAGGCTTTCCACCTATAAATGCTTTCCGCTTAATTAACTAATTAAATATGTATATATATACATATATATATATGTAAGGTTACTTGTGTATTTTTAAAAACTTAATTAACTTTTGTCGAGAACCCCCTTTGTAATTTCTATTTAATTTAATTAACCCCTCCTCAAATCATTATAGTATACACGTAACTTTATATATATATATATATATATGTATGTATATACATACGAGCATTCCACTCATTGAGTATTCCACTCAGAAGGCATTCCGCCCCCAAGGCTTTCCACCTATAAATGCTTTCCGCATTGCTGATCAACGTACCATAATTGAAAGTGATACATTATCCAAGAAAATCACTGCTTATATATACGAGAAGGAACAGTTCACATGCGAGAAATAGAATTTTAGTAGCGCCAAAAAATATCCTAGTGGCCAAAATGGTAATTAAAATTTTATATATATATTGATAAGGTAGAAAACTAAAATGATAAATTCAAATAAATGTCAAATGAATAAATAATTAAATTTGTATCAACTTGAAAATAGATTATAAAATTAAAAATATTATTTATTTGTTAAATTAATTGTTGTTATAAGTTTAATAAATTTTGCTAATATATAATTAATTTTTTTTTTATATATATTTATTTAAAATATTGTTAAGTAAATTGTGAGTGATGAAGAAAATTTATCATAAAGAAATTATATTGTTAAAAATACGTATTATTTACTTAAACAATGAGTGCAACAAACTTATTATATTAATCAGACATTGTATTTTATTATCAAAATCATATTACTCCAAACAATACATACCTATACCTATAAATTTTATATCAATTTTACTTGCGGTGATATACATACAAGTATGTATATTGGTGTAAGTGTCATAAGTACAGTTGACAATAAAAAGTAATAATAATGAAATTATAAATAAATATACATTGATGATAATAATCAATTTGTCAAAAGTGGTTGCACAAGCTCAGCAACAACATCTTGCTGTTTGAACTAAAAAAATAACAAGATTTATATTTATAAAAAAAAATATAAAAAAAAAAGACTAATTAAAAATTTATATGTAAAATGTGAGACTGCAATTTTAAGATCAAAAAATAAATAACAATTTTTTTTTTTTTTACGTTAATAATTAATAATAACAATTTATATTATTGCTATAAATATTATAATAACGTTGTACATGTTGTCAATAAATAATCCAAGATGAATGGACAATTTAAAGCATCAAAAGATAGGTTAGGTAAGTACAATAATAAATGATGCTTGCACAAGCATTATAGTATGTCATTTTCTTGGACGTGATAATTAATAATATATAATAATTAAAATAAAAAAATTATTTACATTTAATTTAATATTTTATATTTAAATAATTAAATAGATTGAAGATGGTGACCTGATCAATTATCAATAACAACACAATTAGAAGAAAAAGTAACACTTGGTGCATCAACTAGTAAAAGAGCTGGTGATTGGTATGAACCAGCATCAGTTGCTCATCTTTTAAGTCAAGCTTTTAATACAGCATCATTAATGTATAATGAATTTAATAATTTTGCTGTTTATGTTGCTCAATATTGTGCATTTTGCTTAGATGATGTTAAAAAATTATGTCAACTTCCTGATGGTAGCTGAAGATTACTTGTACTTTTAGTACCACTTAGATTAGGTACTGATAAATTAAATTCACGATATGGATCATGTTTAACAGTATTACTTAGTTTAGATGTTTGTATTGGTGTTATTGGTGGTAGACATTTTATTGGTCATCAAGAGGATAAATTAATTCATCTTGATTCACATTATTGTCAAGAAGCTGTTGATGTATGGAAACCAAATTTTTCACAGTGTTTAACAAAATATTTAATAATTTTGTTAAAATTGTTGAACCAGTAAGTTTAAATTTTTTATGATTTTTAATATATTTAATTCAATAGTAAAAAGAATATTATTTTTTATTTTACAGTTTTTAGTACCACCAAATCAAAAAGTTGACTATCCAATGTTTCTTTTTTGTGAAGGTAGTGGTGATGATTTACGACATGTTTATGAAGATAAACCATTATCAGTACCAGATGTACTATTTAATTAATTTTAATTAATTATTTGAGGTAGAAAAATTGCTATTGATGCTTCTATGTGTCTTTATCAATTTTTAATTGCTGTCAGATCAGAAGGATCTCAATTGACATCTACTTATGGTGAAACAACCAGGTTAATAATTACCAATATATTATTTGTAATGTATTTTATTATAATTTGATTTAATTTTTACAGTCATTGTATGGAAATTTTTTACAGAACAATACGTCTTGTTAATAATGATGTAAAACCAGTATATGTTTTTGATGGTAAACCTCCAAATTTAAAAGTTGGTGAATTAGCTAAACGTGTTGCTGCTGCTGAAGAAACTGGTAAATTAATTATACATTTCTAAAAAGATAATAATTATATTATTTTGTGTTGACAAAATATAAATTGTTTATGTATTATTATTACAGGAATGTTCAGTAAAAAGCCGGCATAACGGTGAGGAAGAAGAGGAAAAAGACCAAGACGAAAAAGAAAAAGAAAAAAAATTAGTGATAGTTGTGGCGTTGATGATATTTATCATTGGATATTTATCATCAGGTTTACCAAGATCATTAGAAGCAGCAATACAAAGGTATGGCTCAGCAACATATAAAGCACCAGCAGGAACAGTACTTGATCCAAATGGTAAATTATTTGTAACTTTAACATATGGAAAATTATTAAGTCGTTCATATAAAATAGCATATACATTATTAAATCGTGCATTAACAAGAACAGTTGGTGAATGTTGTTTAAAACCAGGTGATAGAATAGCACTTGTTTATCCAAATAATGATCCAATAAGTTTTATGTGTGCATTTTATGGTTGTTTACAAGCTGGTATTGTACCAGTACCAATTGAAGTACTATTAACACGTAGAGATGCTGGTTCACAACAAATTGGTTTTCTTCTTGGTAGTTGTGGTGTACAAGTTGCCCTAACAAGTGAAGCATGTTTAAAAGGTTTACCAAAAACAACAGCTGGTGATGTTGTTGCATTTAAAGGTTGGCCAAAATTACATTGGTTTGTAACTGAACATCTTGGTAAAATACCAAAAGATTGGATGCCACAACCACGTTTAACTGATGAAACACCAGCATATATTGAATATTCAACAGATAAAGATGGATCAGTTATGGGTGTTACTGTAACAAGATCAGCAATGTTAGAAAATTGTCGTTCATTAACAATGGCATGTGGTTATACAGAAGGTGAAAATGCTGTATGTGTACTTGATTTTAAACGTGAAGTTGGTCTTTGGCATAGTACATTGACAAGTATATTAAATGGTATGCATGTTATATTTATACCATATGCACTTATGAAAGTTAATCCAGCAAGTTGGATGCAAATGATAACAAAACATCGTGCAAGTGTTGCTGTTGTTAAATCACGTGATCTTCATTGGGGTTTATTAGCAACAAAAGATCATAAAGACATATCATTAGCATCATTGCGATTATTATTAGTTGCTGATGGTGCTAACCCATGGTCATTATCATCTTGTGATCAATTTTTATCAGTATTTCAACCAAAAGGATTACGTCCAGATGCTGTATGTCCATGTGCATCATCAAGTGAAGCATTAACTGTATCAGTACGTAGACCTGGACGTGCTGGTGTTAATGCAACTGGTCGTGGTGTATTATCAATGTCTGGTTTAAGTTATGGTGTTGTACGTGTTGATCAAGAAAATTCATTAACATCATTAACATTACAAGATTGTGGACAAGTTATGCCTGGTAGTGTTGTTGTTGTTGTTAAAATGTTGTTAAAACCACGTGAAATTCATTCTGGTAAGTTTTTCATTTAATTATTCAATATTTTTTTGTCATTATTTATTCCCAATAGTTTCAGTGCTCGCTTATTATTAGCCTACACTTTAAAGTCATCCCAAAAAAAAATTAGAAAAAAAAACGCAGATACTCGACTCAACGCGAAAGGAGAGACTCTCTTAATTTTTTTATGCAAAAAAAAAAAATGAAATGTCTTGAAGCAGCGTGTAGCAGTTTTTAAAAATATTATTTTTATTTATTTATTATTTGACATTGGCGAGCCACTGGAGTTTTCTTTTAATTTAATTATGCATTAATTTAATTTCTATTTTAAAATTATTATTATTAAATTTTTATTTATTATATTTATTTAATAAAAAATTATTATTTTATTTAAATTACTTTTATATTTTTATTTATTTATTTATTTGTTTTGATGTCCTAGCTTTTAAAACCGCTTGCGCTTTTTAAAGAAAAATATAAATATTTATTTTCATATTAAAAATAATAAAATTAGATTAATTTTTTTTAATGAGAATATCAAAATAATGCAAGTGTTAACTCATTATTGGGTTGAGTGTTTGCGTTGTTTTACTAATGAAATGGTGCGGGGGCGTGTAGCGGGGGATTCTGTTTCAGATGTTGGACCAGCAAGTGTAATGGTTGGAAATATTGTCCAGGGTAATCGTCTAGCATCAGCACAAGGCAGAGATTTAGGTGTTCTTGATGAGGACAGTGATAATGCCAAGAAGGTAATAAAAACTATTTATTTTTAACATACAATAATAATGAGAAAAAAATAAAACAATTATGTTTTTTTTTCATGTCTAGTATCAATTTATATCGGAAATATTAAGATGGCGAGCTATGAGTACGTCAGATCATGTTATATTTACGCTGTTAAATGCAAAAGGAGTAGTAACAACATCCCTATCATGCTCTCAATTACATAAAAAAGCTGAAAAAATTGGAAATTTACTTCTTGATAAAGGAAGAATAAATACTGGTGATCATGTTGCATTATTATTTCCACCTGGTACTGATTTAATATGTGCATTTTATGGTTGTCTTTATGTTGGTGCTGTACCAGTTACAATACGTCCACCACATCCACAAAATTTACAAACAACACTACCAACAGTTAGAATGATTGTTGATGTTAGTAAATCTGTTCTTGTATTGACAAATCAAAATATGGTTAGATTATTAAAAAGTAAAGAAGCAAATAATGTTGTTGAAATAAAAAGTTGGCCAACAATACTTGATATGGATGATATGCCAAAAAAAAAATTACCAGTTATGTATCGTGCACCAACAGCTGAAATGCTTGCATATCTTGATTTTAGTGTATCAACAACTGGTATGTTAGCTGGTATTAAAATGTCACATGCTGCTGTAACATCATTATGTCGTGCAATGAAATTAGCATGTGAATTATATCCATCAAGACATATTGCATTATGTCTTGATCCTTATTCTGGTCTTGGTCTTAATTTTTTTTCAATACGTGTTTTACACAGACGTATTCAAACATGGTAATAAAAAATTATAAATAAAAATTTGTTTTTTAAAATTATTTTATTTAACATGCAAATTAATTATTGAAAAAAAAAAATTATAATATTCTATATTAACTGTACAATTTATAAAGTTAATTAAAATGCAAAAAAAAATATGCAATAATATTGTTAATAATTAAAAAAAAAAAAAAAAACAGTCTTAAAAAATTATTTTTAAATTAGACGATATACATTGTGTCAAAATATGATAATAATATTAAAGAAAAAAAAAATCTAGACTAGAATTATAATTAAAATATATTTAAATTTAATTATCAATAATTTGATCATTATTTAATGTAATTTTTCTTTCATCAAATTTACTTTCAAGTATTAATTTTTCATCACGTAATTCTTTGATACATGTATCATTATCTAGCTGTATTATTCTAAGTACTTTTAATAATTTTGTTAAAAAATTATCAACATCAATGACTTGATCAACAAGATTAACAGCATTACAATAATCAATTGTTGATATATTTTTATCATCATTAATATCATGTGAATGATTATTATCAGAAAAACTAATTGAATCATCATTATCAATATTATTATCATTACAATAATCATTTTTTTGTTGTTTATTATTTAATAATGAATGTGTTAAATTTATTAAACTTGTATCATCATCATTATCCTCATCATTCTCATCATCTTCATCATCATCTTTATTATTATAAATTAAATGTCTCAATGAATCACAACTAGATAACATATTTTTAGTATGATAATCATTAGCTGGTACATCTTCAAGTACACTTTCCATCATTAAACATGGTTCTGTTTCATAATCTAACATATCAGTTGATGATTCCATACTTAATTCATGAAATAGCAATTTTTTATTATTATTTTGTTGACGTAAAAATGGTTGTTGTGCTGCATTTTTAATGGCACATAAAACTGCTGATACAAATGAATTATTTTTTTTAACATTAATATTTTTGCTTGCTGTTGTTGTTGTTGTTGTTGTTGCTGTTATTGATGGTGTTGTTGTTGATGATACTGGTGATGATTCATTGCTACTATTTGATTTACAATATGCTTCATTATGATAAATAACATCTTCTAAATCTTTTTCTGATATATTATATGATTTAATTAATTGTTCAATTAAACCATGTATTCTTGTACCAAGACCATTTAAAGCAACTGATGCACCAGATACAGCAGCACCTTGTGTTAATAATAATTCACGAAATTTATAATCAAATGTTTTTAATTTTAATAATAATGTTAAATTTTCATTTTTATATTTTTCTGATATATTTTGATATTTTTTTAATTCATTATTATTCAATAATATATCAGTATTTAATTTATTAATTATTAAATTTTTTTCAGCTAATTCATTTTCAATATCTTTCATAGCTTCATTCATTGTTGTTTTTTCAATTTGTAAAAATTCTTTTAATTCCATTGTTTCATATTCAACATCTTGTTGATGTTTTAATAATAATTTTTGTTCATTTATATTTTTTTCTAAATTATTATTTAATAGCATACATAATGATTTTAAATTATTAATTTCTAATTTTTGTTTTTCAACAATTTGTTCTGATTCATGTATATGACATTCAAGTTTATTAAAATTATCATTATCATTATCATTTGTTAAACCTAATATATTCATAATTTTTAAACTATTTTTTTCAAGTTTATCATTGATAAATTTATTATTAAGTTTTTCATTTTCAAGTTGTCTTTCAATATTTTGTAATTTTAATTTTAACATTTCATTATCATTATTTAATTCATTATATTTTAATTTTAATTTATTATAATCATCAATTGTTTGTATATTAATATCTGTTTGTATATCAATATTTTTATAATCTGGTTTATTTGGTGATACAAATACTGGATTACCAGCAAATATATTATCAATATCATCACTTGTTAATCCAGTTTGACAACTTATTTCATGATATATTTTAATTTTTTCATTATTTTTATTATTTATTATTTTTTTATTATTATCATTTAATTTTTTTATATTTCTTCTTGGTAATGTTGCATATGTATCAATTGTATTTTTATTATCATTTATTGTTTTTTTTGTTAATAATTGTTTACGTGTTTCATCAACAATTGAACGTCCTCTTGTTATTGTTGTTGATGAATATTTTGATGATACATTTGATGATACTGAACGTACTGATGATGATGATGAACGTTGTGATAAATCTTTATCAATTTCTTTAGCTAATGCTGATGTACTTGATAATGTTAATGAATCTGGTATTGTACGTGTTCTTATTTTTATTTTATTTAAATTTGTTGTTACATTATTATTTAATTGTTTTTTACTATCATCACGTATTAATGATTTATCTCTTATTGATTTTTTATCAATTGGCTGATTATTTTTCATTTGTGTTATACGATTTATTGTTGATGTACGTGTTTTAATACGTGGTGTATTATTATTATCATTATTTTGTATTTGATTATTATTTTTTGATGTCAATTTTATTGATAAATCAATTTTACTTGGTTTTTTTTTAGTACCAGTTGTTGCTGCTGCTGTTGTTGTTGTTGTTGTTGTTAATGATGATGAAGATGATGATGATGATATTGGTGGACGTTTATCAGTATTTTTATTTAATTTTACACATGTTGATGAACCAGCTAATGATGAATTTGAACTGGCAATACCTTCATTATTATTACGTGATGATGTATTTGATGTTGTTGTTGTTGTTAATGATAATCCATTACTTGGTGTTTGTGGTGTATCATCATTTAATATGGCACATGGATCTTCATAAACTGAACAACAACTTACTAAGCTTGAATCACAACTTGCCTCATCAAGACCATTACAACTACCTCGACAGCCATTTATCTAAAAATAATAATAAAAAAATTATTAATTATAATATAAGCATATATATTTTTTGTTTTTTATTTATTTTTATAATTACCCGAGCTATTTCAACAGTACATCCTTCAACACCTGAATCACTACCGTCTTTATTATATGATGATAATATATTATCAGCTGTATTTATAATTGTTAATGCACAATCATTATTTATTGTTATATTTTGATCATCATCATCATGTTGTTCTGATAATTCTTTGTCTGATGGTGTTGATAAATCATCAGGTACACCTGAATCTTGACGTTTAACATAATGAGGTGATGCTGGAAGTGATAATTCAATTTTTGGTCTGTCCATAATTTTATCATCAATATCCTTTAAAAAAACAAATTAAAAAAAACAAATTAATATCTTAATTATTTTTTGCCAATTTTCATCCAATTTAAATCTTATTTAATTTTTAACACTTGAGATAATTGTCATTTCCTTTTGGTTATGAGAAATCAATAATATTCGACTAGTGCGAATGAAAAAAAAATAATACATCATAATAAGAGAAAAAATAAAAATGATTATCAAGGTCAATTTTATCAAGTTTTTAAAATTTAATTTAATTTTGTCAATTTATTAAATAAATTATTTAAATTATTGATTAATATTTAAAATAAATGTACATTAATAATAATAATCAATTTGTCAAAAGTGGTTGCACTAGCTCAGCAACACATTTTGCTGTTTGAACTAAAAAAATAACAAAATTTATATTTCTAAAAAAAAATATAAAAAGACTGTTTAAAAATCTTTATGTAAAATGTGAGACTGCAATTTTAAGATTAAAAATGAATAACAATTTTTTTTTTTTACGTTAATAATTAATAATAACAATTCATATTATTGTTATAAATATTATAATATAATTTACAATATATATCAACAAAACAAGTTTTTTACAAAAAAGTGTCAAGTATTAGAAATTGTCACGAATTGTGTGTATATTGAGCAAAGATGTGATACCAGAAATACAGAATAAATATATTTTAACGTTGTAATTAAATTTGAACTATTGAAAAAAATTTTAAACTTGATACCTGATGTAAAATATGTATTAAATACTGAAATTTTATTTGGGAAAAACCAGGTGGGGTCAGAGTTTAAGAATTTTTTTCAATGGATTCGAACAATTACAACGTTAAAACATATTTTAACTGCTGTCTTTCTGTCACATCTTAATTAATATTAAACACAATTAATTGACAAATTACTGACTGCCAAAACTTTGTTTTGTTGAATATCACATCTTTAATGAGAAGTAAACAATTTATTATGCTGTCAAATTAGTTTAGAGGTTATGTCATTGCATACAAACAAATAATAACCATAAGTTTGTAAGGAGGGTAATCTGTGACGTCACACTGTGTATTGGCATAGGGAGCTGTTGAAGCTCACGGAATGGAGCAAGTCAGTACATTTTTTTGCCAGTGATGACGCTAGTGGGACGAGTGCCCAAAGTCACATGTTGTTTTTGTTTATATTTTTTTTTTTTTTTGTGTAGCTCAGTTAGAGTATTCCTTCATTATGTAAAAAAATAATACAACTACATAATACATTATTTATTTAACAAGTAAAATTAAAGCAATTTATTTTAATTTACAGTGTCTAAGAAAAAGATAAACTAAGGAATAAATGTTGCTTACCATATAATTTCTTTATAATCACATCAATTCTTTAGCTTCATCTTTTTTAGCTACTGTTTTCATTTGGTAATTTTTATGATAATGAATTACTTTAATGTTAAATAAATAATTTTTTAATTAGAAAGATCATTCAAATAAATTTTATTTCAATTAGGTACATGTGATGCAAATGTTGACATAAAAATAATAATATAGTCAATTGAAATTTGAAAAAAAAAAAAAAAAATGTTCATGATGACATTAATGGATATGAACCAGGAAAACCAAGTCTTTTGGAGAAATTAGTTGGTAAAAGAAAAGAGCAAAATCACCAGAGGATTTGTATTTGTATGGTGATGGAAAAACCATGTTGATGGATCTCTTTTAGGATTGTTGTAAGCTAATTTATATCACAATTATTTTAATAATAATATAAATAAATAATTAATAAATATCATTGTTTACAGATTGAGAAAAAAGAACGTGTACATTTTTATTTATTTATGCTAGATGTACATAGTAAAATTCATCAAGTTAAAAAAACAATAAAACGTGTTAATAGTAGTACAAAACTTTAACCATTTGATCCAATACCACCAGTTGCTGATATGATTATTGAAAAATCATGGCTTTTATATTTTGATAGATTTCAGATGATGTTGCTGATGCAACGATATTAAAACCATTATTTACTGAATTATTTGAACGTGTAATGATTGCAATCATTAACATGTTGTTACAACAAGTAATACAGCTCCTGATGATTTACACGAAAGTCGATTACAAAGAGAAAATTTTATTCCATTTATACAAGTGTTAAAAAATTATTGTTTAGTTGTATCACTTGATTCAGGAATTAATTAAAGATTAAAAATTGGACAAGGTAAAAATCGCTGTTATATTATCAAAATACAAGACCCAGATGATTTAGTTGGAAAATGCTACTATTAGACCAAAAGTTAAGGAATTGATGTGACCAAAGAAATTATGTGGTAAGCATCATTAATTTCTTAGCTCCATTTTTTCCTTGGCCGCTGCTTGCCCTTGGTATTTTTTTTATTAGGATATATTGCTATAATTTTATTTGTTTACTAAATAATAAATACAAAATTAAGCAGTGGCCAAGGAAAAAATAGAGTTATAAAATTAATGCTGCTTATCCAATAATTTTTCTGGCTGCAGTAATTCCTTTGCTCGATTTTTTCTTTGGCCACTGTTTGTCCTTGGAATTTTACTCATTTATTTAACAAATAAAATTAAATTAATACATTATAATATATTAAAATACCAAGGACAAGCAGTGGCCAAAGAAAAAATGTAGCTATAAGAAATTGATGTGGCTTATACCACATAATTCCTTTTGCTGCATTAATTTCTTAGCTTCATCTTTTCTTTAGCCTCCTGCTTGTGCTTGGTATTTTTTTTTATCAAAATACCAGCAATATCAGTTACCTATGATTATCAAATAATAAATTTAATGTTTTTAATTCATCATGATTTTTTATAAATTTAATTTTGTCTTGTCTGAAATTTATCAAAACATAATAGCCATGATTTTTCAATAATCATATCAGCAACTGGTGGTATTGGATCAAATGGTCGAAGTTTTGTACTACTATAAATACGTTTTATTGTTTTTTTAACTTGATGAATTTTACTATGTACATCTAGCATAAATAAATAAAAATGTACACGTTCTTTTTTCTCAATCTGCAAACAATGATATTCATTAATTATTTATTTATATTATTATTATTAAAATAATTGTGATATAATATATACAACAATCCAAAAGATCCATCAACATGGTTTTCCATCACCAACAGCACGATACAAATACAAACCCTTTGGTGTTTTTTGACTTTTTTTTATTTATTTATTTATTTATTTAGCATATAACTAATTTATCTAAAAAACTTGGTTTTCCTGGTTTTTATGCATTAATGTCATCATAAACATTTTGTAAATTTTGTACAACACACCTTTGATATTCATCCTCAATAAGTTGTCTATTTTTTATATTTTTTTTCAATACTTCAATTGGACTATATTATTATTTTTTATGTCAACATTTGCATCACATGTACCTAATTGAAATAAAATTTATTTGGAATGATCTTTTTAATAAAAAATTATTTATTTAACATTAAAGTAATTCATTATCATAAAAAAAATACCAAATGAAAACAGTAGCTAAAAAAAAGATGAAGCTAAAAATTGATGTGATTATAAAAGAAATTATATGGTAAGCAACATTAATTCCTAGCTTTATCTTTTGTAGACACTAAATCAAAATAAATTGCTTTAATTTTACTTATTAAATAAATAATGTATTTTGTAGTTGTTTTTTTTTTTTAAATAAAGAAGAAATACTCAAACCGGGCCACACAAAAAAAAAAAAAAATATAAACAAAAACAACATGTGACTTTGGGCACTCGTCCCACTAGCGTCATCACTGGCAGAAAAACGTACTGACTTGCTCCATTCTGTGAGCTTCAGTGAAATTCGAGAGATTACCCTCCTTATACACCTCCATGATAATAACATACTGCAGTGCAGCCAAAATATAAAAAAAGAGAAGAAAAGTAATTGTAAAGTTTTACCAACTGAACGGAAGAAATCTGGTCGATTTGATAAAAACGCAAAGACCGTAAATATCAATTATGCTTTAAATATATATTACCGCAATGAAAAATCGATTTTTTTATAAAAAGCTTGACATCGATTTATTGGATCATTACAAACCTCAACATCCCCTCCATTCAACCATAAAATTTAATTAAATTTCTAAAAGATTTGAGACGGAAGGGGACAAAATATTTGATGTATAATAAGGCACGGTAGTAGTAGTTAATCTCATCTCACACATATTCTCATCAACACATATATATTTCCAGCGTTACCAACCATACCATCTTGATGGTATTTATACCATCAAAACGCCTCTGATACCATCTACCATCATGAGAGACGATGGTATGAGAAATATACCATCTTTTTGGTTTTCGGGACAGATTTTTTTTTTTTTCTTTTTTTTTTAAATTAATTGTTTTTTCGAAGCCAAGTAGAGTGGATAAGCTGTAGTGATAAGTAGAGTGATGTCATTGGGTTTCGGGTGTCATAAATGTAAACATTTATATGTGTTTATCATGGAGGTCTCCATGGTGTTTATATGTAATATGTAAACATTTGTATGTATGTATAAATGACACTCATACTTGCTTATACTTTTTATACTTGCTTATACCTCACTCTAAGCTCAAAAAGACTTTAAATAATAAATTCATAAATACATAAAAATATTCTAAAATAAATAAATAAAAAGCTATCGACAAGTAGCTAAGGAATGGATGTAGCTTAAGCTTAAGTAATTACTTATTATTTTATTTGAATGAAATCATAAAATAAAAAAATTTATTTATTTAAATAAATTCAAAGCTATAGAAAAAATGGTATAGCTAAGGAAAGGATGTTGTTTACATGTTAATTTATAGAAAATTAATTTTGCCAAAGAAATAAACATGTAGGCAACATCTTTTCCTTAGCTACCATTTTTCCTATATATAGCTTTTTATTTCTTTAAAATTTAAATTGATAAAAAGCTTTGGGAAAAATTTTAGCTAAGGAAAAAATGTTGCCTATACATGTTTATTTCTTTGGCGAAATTAATTTTCTATAAATTAACATGTAGGCAACATCCTTTCCTCAGCTAATATTTTTCCCATAGCTTTTTATTAATTTAAATATAAATAAAAAGCTATGTATTGACAAATGGATAAGAAAAAGATGGGACATACCAGTTAATTTCTTTGGCTAAAAATTAACTGGTAAATATTTAAAGTAACAAAAATCTGATAAAATAATGATATCTATGCATATTTTTTTATATTAATTATTTCAAAAAATTTATTAACTATGTATGTAATGTAATAAATTTGTATATCGTTCACGTTTATTCCACTATATACCTTCAAAATCAAAATTATATATATGTAATTTGACATCTTTTTTACCGACCTCAAACATACCATCATTTCCCCCAATATACCATCTTTTCTCCCTCCTCATACCATCGTGGCCATTGCCAGAGTTGGTAACGCTGTATATTTCTTTCTCATACTTGACTCGAGGCACTACCGTGCCTCTTGATATGTTGTCAATAAATAATCCAAGAGATAAATGGACAATTTAAAGCATCAAAAGATAGGTTAGGTAAGTACAAAGTACAATAATAAATCTATATGGATTTGGGATAAAAATGATGATGATGATTATGAATGTGCATCATTCATAACACAACATACACAAGATGTTAAAAAGGTAATTAAATTATTTTAAAATAATATTGTTATTGTTTTTACAAAAATAATAGTTATATTTTTTGTCATGATTAAAGGTCAAATGGCATCCACATGAAAACATACTTGCATCATCAAGCTATGATAATACAGTTAAATTATTTATGGAAGATCCAACTGGTGTTGATTGGATTTGTACAACAACATTGTCATCACACACATCAACAGTATGGAGTTTATCATATTTGATAAAACTGGAAAATATTTTAGTAACATGTAGTGATGATAAAACAATTAAAATATGGCAAGAATATAAAATAATAATAATGAATTAAACTGGAATTGTTTAACGACAATTAATGGTGATCATGATGGACAGTTTATGATGTTGATTATTGGAAAAATACAGGTCTTATTGTAACAGCATGTGGTGATAATAATATTAAATTTATAAAGATATTGATTGTCATAATTTTAATCTTATTTGTTGTTGTGAAATTAATGCACATAAATTTGATGTTAATTCAGTTTATTTGGAATCAAATGAAAGTGGATTATTAAAATCTGCTGGTGATGATGGAAATATTAAAATATGGAGATTTAATTAATTATATATCATGTTTATTTTTATTAATAAAATGCTAAATTAATTATTTATTGTTTGTTGTTTTTTTATTTTTAGAATTTCAAGTTTATATATTAAATGAAATTAAATTTTATCAATGTTATTGAAACAAAAAAAAAAAAAAAAAAACTAAGAAATATTTAATCTTAAATTTTTATTCTAGATAAAATAATTGTTTAATTAAAAAAATATAATCATGTGACTTGGAGATGTTTATTATTTTTTAATTTTTTATTAATTATATAAATTTTATAAAAATTTATAATTTTTAAAAATCAAATACAAGTAACATGTTTTATTGAATTTTTTTTTCTTTGAATTAATCAGTTTTTAGAATCTAAAAATAGAAAAATTAATTTATTAAATAAAATTTATTAAATTTTTTTATTGTTAGTGTTATAGATGAATAATTTTGTTACCTTATTCAGGTTTGTAACATTTTTTACCTTGACGAAGTTCACCTCTAGGACATAATTTTGGTGCATCAATAATTTTTTTTCTTATATTTTTTTGGATATTACTCATTGAATAATTATTATAATCACAAGTTACTAAAAAAATATTCATCAATAATAAAGTATACACAAATAATAATTTTTTAAAATCCATTTCGATCTCAATTTTATTAGTTAACTTTTCAAATGTCACGTTTCAATTGATGATAGAAAATGATTCATGATTTATCAAATTGATAATTATTTACTTTCAAACATGACAAAATTAAGGAAAAAAAAATGTAATGATAACATGTTTTTGTTTTATCAATATTAAAATTGATAAAAAATTGATAGCTCAATTGAACTTTAATGAATTTTTATTTTTTTTTTTCATTCAATAATAACACATAGTAAATATAAAATATGATAATAATAATAATTGAGAAAATATATAAAATATTTAAATTATATAAAAAAAAAAAAATGTATTTTTAAACTTGAGTTTTAGTTGAACTTGAATTTTCAATTTTTTTCATGATATTTAATAATTCAGTTGTTGATAAATTAATATTTTTCATTGTTCCTATATTTTCTGAATTATTATTATCATTTTTTTTTGTTGTTAAAATTGTTGTTTCAGTTGCTGATCTTACTGAAATTCTTCTACCACTTGGACGACTTGTTGTTTTATGATGATGATGATTTTCATCATTACATGATGAAATTTCTTTATTACGTGCACTCTTATATGATCTAGTTCGTCCTTGTTTAACAATTGGTTTAATTGTTGAAGAATTCTAAAAATTAAAAAAGAACATTAATTAATTTACTTACAATATAATATTATATTTAAAAATAAAATATTATTACCTTATTTAAATTTTGTAATTTTTGTTCTTCTAAATAATTATTTAATCTTTCATTTGTCATATGAAATTCTTTAAAAAGTTTATTTAATCTATCTTGATCAATTTTTGGCTTCTCAGTTGTTGTAAAAATTTTTTTCTTATTTTTGTTTTTTATTGGCTTTGTTGGCTTTGTTGTTGTTGTTGTCATTTTATCACAAAGATCATCAATATTTTCTTTTTCCAATTCTTTATATAAATTTTTATCATATTCAATTACTTTTGGTGGTTCCTGTGTATTATAAATTAAATTATTTGGACAATTACATTGATCATTAACTTCTTCGTCATTACTTTCTTTTTTTTTACCACCGCATACTAGACAAACATCTTTTATAAATAATGGACCAATTATGTGAGATTTTTCAGTTTGTATTTTAATTTCTTCAGGTGCTGTTGTTGTTGTTGTTGTTGGTGATGGTGGTGGTGATGGTGAAGATGAAGTTGAAGGTGAAATTACATCACTTGTTGATTGTGAATTGACATCTTTATTACAATTACAATTATTTTGATCAGTATGATCACAAACATTGGTTTCAATCGATCCACAACCACAATTTCTAGCATCATCATACAAATGTATACAAATTGATGGTGATTTTTTAGTACGATTTAAATTTTCATTTTCTTCAAATTCACTTGATTCAACTTTATCTGTTGATGACACTGATTCTTCTTCTTCACTTGATGGTACTGGTTTATTATTTTTTGATACATTTTTTACTGGTATTGATTGTGATAACACAATAATTGTTAATAAAATGTATATTTTAATTTTAATATTCATTATTAATCAATGATTATTGTATAACTGATGATTTTTTAAAATTTCATCGAGTTTAAAAAGGTAAATTTTTACCCTTACCTCTTTGCTGTTTAATAATATTTAAGTATGTCAATATTTTGCAATTATTTTCATGTATTTTATTTATTTTTTAATTGCTGCGTAGACACATTTTATTAATTCCAATATATTACAAAATAATTTTTTATAAAAAACAAACAAAAACAATTAACTTAAAAATAAAATAAAAATTTTTTTACAATTATTTATAGATTGATTTTGACTATTTTTAAATTTATTATTTATTTTTTTTAATTATAAATGTATTATTTTTAATATTTTCATTTATTTCTTTGCTACTTTTAATACCAAATTTTTGCCAGTATGAATCATTCCAGCCTTCATTGTCATCATCATGATAATTTTTGTCATTTGATAATTTCGAATTGTCATTAACTTCTGAATTATTAAAAAGATTTTCAATATCTTTTTTTGATACTGGAAAATATTCAATATTTTTAAAGCTTTTATCATCTAAATTATCATCATTTTCATCATCATCATCTTTGTCATCAGCAATATACTTGGCTGATTTTTTTTCGTAAAAATTCATTGGTAACTTTTGAACTTTAAAAATTGCATGTGAAACAATATCTTCAATTTTTTTTTCATCAATTAATGAAGATTTTTCATTTATTTTTTTATTACTATCCAATGAAATATCAACTGGAGACTTATCATTGTCCTCGTTATCATAGATAACATAAATTTCTTCTGTTGATTTATCAATATTATCTGTAGTCGTTTCATTATTCTTCAATAAATTTTTATCTTCATAACTTAGTTTATTTAAATTTTTTTCAATATTTATTTTTCTATTATTATCATCATTGACATAGTTATTTTTTTCAGTTATTATTTTTTCATCAATTGATCTTTTTGGTGGTGTAATAATTTTATTTGTTGGTATATTAATGCTCAATTGCTCTGGGACAATTTCAAATGGTAAATATTTTTTTAAAACTGGATTAAACCTAAAAAAAAAAATATGATTATTATTTTAAACATTTAATATATTAGTTGTTTTTTTTGTTCTTTTAATAGTTGATTATTTTAATTTGGTATTTTTGCTTACCAAGGCCCACCGAAAGCACCAACTTCTTCACTAGGACAATTTGGACATCTTGAATATGGATGCCTTTCACTCAATGAAAAACTTTGAGATAAATTAATTCCAGCACAAAATAAAATAATTAAATTATTCTTCAACATGTTGATGATTTATGATCAATCAATGACTTGAACATTTCTTTTTATAATTTTTTTTTTTTATTCAATAAGGAAGTAGGAAGTCAATTATCATATTAATGTTGATTGTTTTTCATCTTAAAATTATTACAAAAAAAAAAAACAAATAATAATAATTAAATTAGCTGATTTAATTGAGGTTTTTTTTTTTCAAATCATTGCATAATTTTATATTTGTGCCACTGATATAAATTCTTGAAATATTTTTTTTTTAAAACATAAATCAGCAGTTTTTTATTATTTTGCAAATTAATTTTTCTTGGTACTTTAAATTGACAAATATTTATTTTTTTAATGACCTTATTTTTTGTGTATTTGTTTTTAACATTGAATATTATTTATAATATTTTTTATAAACAAATACCTATGTAAATAAATAAATCTAATTTGATATCGAAAAAAGAAAAATTATAAATTAAATATCAATTCAACTTTTAAATGATAAATAATATATTAACAATAAATTATTAATTATTATTGATATTATTTATGTTTTATAACAAATAAAAATGCTCTAATTTTGTTGTTATTTATATCTATTATGATTATGATGATGAAGACTTTGTCAGGAGAGACCGGGAGAGACGAGAGTTACATTATCATCATTCAAAATCTAACCTCTCAATAGAGTTAACTAAATCTAAACAAAACAAAAAAAAATAATAATTGTTGTTTATAATAATTGAATTATTCTTCTTCGATAAACCAAGGTTAGATAAAAATTAATAAACTGATTTATCATCAATATGTTAATTGTAAGTTAATTTAAATTAAAAAACAAAAAAAAACGATCTTTTTTTTGTTTTTTCTGGCTAACAAATATTCCAACACTTGTTCCAACAATATTGATAATCTTATAAATAATGAATAATAATAAATACCTAAGTAAAAAAATATAAAATTTCAGATAACAATGGGAAAATTAAAATTAATCAAATGTCTTCATGATCATCGTGGAAAAGTGTGGAATATTTGTTGGCACAATGATGGAAAAAAATTGGCATCATGTGGTGAAGATAAAAAAATTCGTATATGGCAAAAAGAAAATAATAATAGCTGGTTATTAATAAATACAATAAGTAATAAACACAGTCGTACAATAAGACAAGTATCATGGTCACCATATGATGATATATTAGCAGCATGTAGTTTTGATAGTACAGTATCATTATATAAAATAATTAAAAATAATATAAAATTTATAACAAAACTTGAGGGACATGAATCAGAAGTTAAAAGTATTGATTGGTCAAATGATGGATCATTACTTGCAACATCAATCAATATGGATTTGGGATAAAAATGATGATGATGATTATGAATGTGCATCATTCATAACACAACATACACAAGATGTTAAAAAGGTAATTAAATAATATACTAATTATTTGAAAATAATTGTTATTGTTTTTTTTAATAATAATCGTTATATTTTTGTCATGATTAAAGGTCAAATGGCATCCACATGAAAATATACTTGCATCATCAAGCTATGATAATACAGTTAAATTATTTATGGAAGATCCAACTGGTGTTGATTGGATTTGTACAACAACATTGTCATCACACACATCAACAGTATGGAGTTTATCATTTGATAAAACTGGAAAATATTTAGTAACATGTAGTGATGATAAAACAATTAAAATATGGCAAGAATATAAAAATAATAATAATGAATTAAACTGGAATTGTTTAACGACAATTAATGGTGATCATGATGGGCCAATTTATGATGTTGATTGGTGTAAAAATACAGGTCTTATTGTAACAGCGTGTGGTGATAATAATATTAGAATTTATAAAGATATTGATTGTCATAATTTTAATCTTATTTGTTGTGAAATTAATGCACATAAACTTGATGTTAATTCAGTTTGTTGGAATCCAAATGAAAGTGGATTACTAGCATCTGCTGGTGATGATGGAAATATTAAAATATGGAGATATTATGATTAATTATACATCATGTTTATTTTTATTAATAAAATGCTAAATTAATTATTTATTGTTTGTTGTTTTTTTATTTTTAGAATTTCAAGTTTATATATTAAATGTTTACAAGTAAAATATTTAATAATTTAAAAACTTGTAATCATTTTTTTAAAAAAAATATGTCAAGTAATAATGGATTATCGTTGGAACGAGTTGTCAAGTCATTAAATGATTATGCTGATTTATCATTGGCTGGAAGTTGGGATAATGTTGGACTTTTAATTCAACCAACAGTACAAAAAAATATTAAAAATATTTTATTAACAAATGATTTAACTGAAAATGTTATGAAAGAAGCTGTTGATTTTGATACTGATCTCATTATATCTTATCATCCACCAATTTTTTCACCACTTAAAAGAATCACAAATAATTCATGGAAGGTAAATTATCTATATATTATTAAATAATTAATTTTTTTATTTTCTAAATTTTTTAAATTTTAAGGAAAGAATTGTTGCAAAATGCTTGGAAAATAAAATTGCATTATACTCACCACATACAAGTTTCGATTCGATAAAAGGAGGAGTTAATGATTGGCTAGCAAATGCATTTGGTAAAAAAATAAAACTAAAACCTAATATTATTAATTAACAATGTATTTTATTATTTTTAATTTAGATATTAAAACAAGTGAACCAATTGAACGTTCAACAAGTAATCCAGAAAATGGTATGGGAAGAATTTGCACAATCAATGGAAGTTTAACACCTGAAGAAGCTGTTGAACTTGTTAAAAAACGTGTTAATTTAAAACACGTTAGATTAGCACTTGCTCAACCTTCTGGTAATAATTTTTATTATAATTAAAAAAGTTGAATTATATTTATTTAATTAATTTTTAATTTATATAGGAAAAATGATAAATACTGTTGCTGTTTGTGCTGGTTCTGGTGCATCAGTATTAAAAAATATTGATGCTGATTTATTTGTCACTGGTGAAATGCTTCATCATGATATTCTTGATGCTGTACACAAAGGAACAACAGTTATATTGACAAATCATTCGGATAGTGAGCGTGGATTTTTAACTGAATTTTCAAAAATACTTAAAACAACATTAGACAATGATTCTATTAATATTATTGTATCAAAAACTGATGTTGATCCATTGATAACAGTTTAAATGATCAATAAAAACATCAATTTTTCATTTAAATTAAAAATAAAAAATACTTTTTGTATATCTAAAAATTATTTTAATAAGTTGTTTTGTTAATATTATTTTAGACAAGTTAAAATTATTAATAATATTTTAGAAAAAGAGAAGTGGAAACACTTTCATCATTCATATCCCTCCATAGATATTTTAAAACACTACGCACAATTGTATACCAGACATAGCGGATCCCAGCGGATCCAATGAAAAGATCACTAGAAAAATTAAAAAAATAAATATAAAAAACAACTCGACTCTTTCAAGTTTTGTCCTCCAAATAATATAATCCAGTTAAACGATTGCCTTCACCATGAACGCATCTCTCTCTTAAAAATTAAATAAACAATAAAAATTAATTATTTTATTTAACAAATTAAATTAAATTAAATTGAAAAAGTTTATTATCAAGAAAATAGAAAATAAAAAAATGACAAACATAAAATATAAATTTAGCTTGCTTGAAAAATAATTTATTAAATAAACAAATAATATATATATTATTATTATTATTTATATAAATTATTAATTATTTTATTTGATGAAAAAAAAATGTATATTTTTTGTTAAAAATAAGTGTGTCATGTGCGATGTGTAACAACCGGTTTCCGATTGATTGCACAAACGCACAAGTTCAGAAAGAAAAGAAAGCACCTTATTTGGATGTGATGAAATTTTTTTTTTTTTTAAATATATAATTATTGTTAATAATTTTATTTAACAAAACAATTTTTATAATATAGTGCTATTTAGATATGTCTTGGGTAAGTTTATCTATTATTTTTTTTTATTGAAATATTAATTGGTTTCTTTTTTCAAAATTAATTTCATCTATTTATCTATTGTTAATTATTTATTTTTATTTTTTTTTATGTATAAATATATTTGTTGAAGAATTATAGTGAAATGCAGATCTCAGTTTCCCAAGCATCATCGAAACATAAATAAAATTTTACAATAGAAAAAACAAAAAAAAAAAAGTTTTATTATTTTCCATTGAATTTATAAATATGAAAAAATTAGTTTAAACAATTAAAAGATTTATATATTTATTTGTTAATTATACAGATGACTTAATTTATAACTGTAAAAAAAAATAATAAACAAATTTTATTTACAATTTTGAAATAAGTAATAAATTTCTTCAAGTGAAAGCGCCCCTGGCAGACTGACTCCCTTGAGGTGGAACAAATTGATAATTTTTTTTATTATAATCTCATGAAAGTGACTAAAAAAAAATATATAAACAAATAAAATCACTAAACTGTAAAAATAATAAAAATAAATTACCGTAAAAAAGACAGAATATTCAAAAGTTTCGAGTTGAACAACCGAAACTTGGAAAGCGTAACACAAAAATTTTGATAAAATTTTGATAAAATAAATTTTAAAAAATATAATAGCTAATAAATTAAATAAATAAAAAATATAATTTATATCCTTTCATCATCAAAATCCTTCATCCAATGAATTTATAAATAAAAAAGTTGAAAAATTCTGAAGGCGTCCTACGCCTAGACAAAATAAAATTATATAAAAAAAAAAAAAATTCCAGACAGACAGAAAGAGAAAGATAATAAATAATAAAAATAAATCTACCTACACATATTGAATAAATTATAAATATTGTTAAATAATAAATATATTTGTTTTTTTTTTTCAAAGAATTAAAAGTATGAAGATGGAAGTGGTACTTTCAACACCAGGACATGGACACTATGACGATGATAATGTACCATATAAAAATGAAGAAATTCATGAATGGTCTGGTGTTGATGAAATAACAGGAATGCTTGAAAATGCAAGAGTTGAAACAGGCAGATGGAAAGCAATTGATAACAATTCAGCAAAATCATATGGAAAAGTAAAAAAAAAATAAAAATAACATCAATTAACTAATTGATTAATGATAAATTTATATTTCAGGTTGTTGATTCAAGAATTCGTAATTCAGCTGATGGAAATATACAACAACAAGCACGTCGTCAAGTTGAAATTTATCAAAGTAAAGAACCAGGTAGATCATTACAAGTTGTCAGAGCATCACAATGGTCATCATCAAAAATAAAAGACATAAAAAATTCAGAATTATTAACAACAAAAACATTTGATACACCAGTATTATATGAAAGTAATAAAAATACAACAAATAATTATTTACAAAAACGTTTTAATTCAGATGAAGATTTAATATTATCATCATCATCATCATCATTATTAAATGAACCATCAACATCATCATCATCATCAATATTTAAACGTAATTCACAAATAAGAAGATCATTACAATTATCAAAAATAAATAATATCATTAATGATGATAAAACAGCTGATAATGATAATAAAAATTCATCAATAAAAATTAATAAAAAACCACAAATAACAGTTATTAATTTAATAAATCCATCAACAATATATATTGATGATGATGATAATAATAATATCAATAAAAAAACAAGTGTTATAACATTGGAAAATAATAATTATAAAAAATTAAATGATAATAAAACAATAAAAAAAGTTGATTTTTGTAAAACAGAAATACATTTTGCTGTTGATTGTGGTAAAGTTAATATTGTTGAAACAATTAATAAACCACCACCAACAAATAAATATCGTCGTAAACGACGTAATAGTAATAATAGCAACAATAATAAAATAAATAATAATTTAGATATAAATATAAAAAATGATAATATTGAAAATAATGAATTAAAGCAAATAACAATTAATAATGTTGATAATTGTGGTGCTTATGCTGTTGTTGATATTGATAATATTAAATATTGGAATAATAATATTCATAAAACAAAAATTAAACTTGGTGATAATGATTATATTGATGATGAAAAAATAAATGATGAATTAACATCACCAAAAGCTGTATTAGAAATTAATTCACGTGTTAAAAATATAAATAATGATAATGTAATTGTTACAAAAGATAATGATAATAATCAGGTATTATCAACAATTATTAAAACACATGAAACAACAATTGCAAGAGTTGAAGATAATTTACCAATAATTAAAAAAAAAGCTATTAATAAAAAAGTTTTTAATAAAAATGATAAAAAATTATTACCAATTTATGCAAATATATTTAAAAGTAGTAATGATATATTGCCAATATATGAAAATTATAGAGCTGATAATGATGATAAAAAAGCTATTGATTTAATTGATAAAAATGATGATAAAAAAACTACTGAAATTATGGATAATAGCAAAAAATTAATCAATAAAAATTCATATAAATTTGGTAAAAAATCAACTGGTACATCATCAACAAGTGGATCAAAGAAAATCATACAAAAAGATTCAATTAAAATAAATAGTTTAAAAAAAAAAACAAATGATGATAGTGTTAAAAAAATTGGAACAATTAAAAAACCAGTTGAAGTTGTTTATAAAACAGCTGTTTATAATATGGAAAAACTTGGTAATAATAAAATAATAAAATCTAAAGATGTTAAAAAAAATCCACGAATTATTGATGAATTAATTTGTGGTAGTAAAAATAAAAATTCTAAAACAATTAATAAACGAAAAGGTAAATTTATATATTTTTCTTTTTTCAATTTTTTATCTAATATATATTTTTTTTGTTTTTCAACACTAGGAATAACTTTACCAGGCTCCAAAAGTGCTACTCAACCCCCCAGGTAATTAAAAAAAATTATTTTTTATACTTAATTGTTAAAAAAATAGATATTATTAAATTTTTCAATTAATGGGGTTTTTAAATATTTAATTTCAGACACTGGAAATGATTGACTAATGGAAAAAATAATAAAAAAAATTAATTTTTGTAAACGTGATATAAATTGTAATTACTAATTAATGAGATTTTTTTTTTAAATGATTTTTGATATATTAATAAAAAATAAAAAAAGAAAAAATAAAATTTTTTTTTAACGATAATAATTATGAATAATTACTAGCTATATATATTTTTGTTAAAGAAGGCCAATGATATGTAAAAATACATATATTATCTATATACAATACTTTATAATAATTAATAATTATGATCGGTGCAACAATCAAGACATACATTTAATTATAATTTGTTTCTTTCTTTCTTCATCATATATTTATATTCTTAATTTTATTTTGTTTTTACAAATAAATTCAGTGAAAAGTTATACATTATCAAGATAAATATTTGAAAAACAAAAATAAAAATAAACTTTGACTTGACAAAAACATTCAATTATTATTTTATTTTTCATTGAATAAATTGAGATTTCTATCAACTATTTTTTTGAATTAAAGGCTAGAGAAAATTAATGAAATTTTGTTACTATTTTAATCACAAAATTTGAAAGAATTTATTTGTTCATTTATTCTAAAAATTCTATTAATATTTAATTAAATATATTTATATAAATAATTTAAGCAATTGATCTGAAATCTCATCGAAAATAAAATTACATTTTTTTTTTTTTTAACTTCTCACTTTACATATTTACGACCTTGATCATTGTTATAATATTTATTTATTTAATTTTTCATAATTATGCAATACATAAACATGTATATATATACTGCAATCTTCAAGGCACTCCTGATGTTTAATTTTTTTTCCTTATATATTACATTTTGTTTTGTATTTTACAATGTCCATAATGTGCTTGTTTATTTAAATAATATATATTTTTTTAAAAAACAAAATTGGACATCTTTATTCAAGGGCTATAAAATTTTAATAGAACGTTAATTATTTATCATTTATAATAAATAATACATATTTCTTTGTTGACTCATAACTGCAGTATGGCTTTTAAAAAAATAATAATAATTTACACTGTATTTTTAAGTTAATTTACAATGAAAAGAAAAACAAAAAAAACCCCAAAAAAAAAAACAAAAAATCATATAATAAATAATCGAGGAAATATCATTTTTTCATTTAAAAATGTTCATTCACGAACAAGACCTTTGGCTTCTCGCTTAAATTACAGCAAGTTTCACAAGCCTTTCCTCTATTTTCATTACGTCAATACATAAATACAATATGATACAGATACACAGTTCTATACGACGATTTTAATATTGATTTTTTCTTATTTTTTTTTTTTGTCAAAATATGTTATTTACTTTTTTAAATTTAAATTAAATTGATGAAGATAGAAATACATTCTTCGGTCATCTAGACAATTTAAATTTTATTTCGTTTTTTTTTTTTGTTTTCCATGTCAACTTTGAGATGACAGAAAAAAAAAAAAATAAATTATCTTTTAAATTTTTATATAAAAAAATCAATTTCTTTTTGTTTTTTTTTTTTTTTTAATCAATTGTTATATTGATAGCACTATTGATATTTTTCATTCTGATTTTTGTTGATATAATTCTTTCAATGATTTAAGCTCATCTATCAATGTTTGATTACGATTTTCTAAAACTGCAACACGATTTTCCAAACATTTAATATATTCTTTTTTTTTTCTTCTACATTCTCTTGCAGCTTCCCTAAAAAAATAAGTAAATAAATAAATAAATAAATGAAAAACAAATTATTTAAAATTAATAAATTACCTATTTTTTTGTAGCCTCATTTCACGTTTTCTAGCAGCATCTTCAACAACAACACCATGTCCTGTATAATCTGTAAAATTATTTTAAAAAATAAAAAACAAATATTTCTAGCAAGCTCATTATCCTATTTTTAGTATTGATGATTACTGATTGAGTTTGTTATACATTGTGTAAATATTACAGGATAAAAAAATAATAATAAATGAAAATGAAATAATAGAAAAGAAGTAATACGGGACACACCTGGGACAAAGAATTGTGTATCCTGGCCCTGTGCATACTGCACAATTGTTCCACTAGCAGTTGTTGCATTACTCATTGTCAGCGTATGAAGACCAGTACCAACACCCTCACCCTGTGTCGAAATTTGTATTGTTCCAGCGGGTATTACTGTAAATAACATTTTTTTTTTTCTCTCTTTTTTTCTTTTCTTTTTTCTTTTTCTTTCATCAAATTTATTCTTCCATTTTATATTATTTATTAGTCCCATTTTTATATGATTTTTTAGAATCATAGTTTTTTTTATTTTTAGATATGATCACCCTTGGGGATGCCATACCAAGCAACATAACAGACAAACACTGGCAGTACACACAGGGATAGGAAATATTTTAAGCATTAACGCTTATAATTTGACTCAATATAATCGTCCCAAAGTTTAATTATTAATAATAATAATAAAAAGAATAAATAAAATTAAAAAAAAAAGAAAAATAAAAACAACATCAAATAATAAGAAATAATAATTAATTATTATTTATTATAAAATTTATATATACCTGTTTGATAATGTAGCGAATGGGAAGACATATCACTGTCCACATTAGAGTCACACTCTAAGGATGATTCTAAAGGAGGCAAGTTACCTGTGTCAACGAAAAATTTTTCGTTTTTTTGTGTTCCTTCAAAATTAATACATGAATTCGTCGATAATTTTTTTTTTTAATTATCATTATTAACATTATAACTTAGAAATTAATCAAGTTAATGTTTTGTATTTTTTTTTTTTTACTTGACGTTATTCAACGATGCGGTCAGATTTTAATTTTAATTAATTATGACAAAATGCAGTCAGGTTATTGAAAACAATAAATAAAAATTAATAATTGTTATAATAATATTTAACATTGATTGGAAAATTAAATTCAAGGATTAAAAAACAAACAGAAAAAAAAGGTTTTTAAAAAAAAGTAAACAATCAATAAATATTTTTGAAATAAAAAAAAATAAAAAATAATAGTAATTTAAAATTAATATGCTTGGTATGGCATCGATGAATCATTTAATTATAATTAAAATAAATTATTTGTTTATAAATAAACTGACATACACTGTCAACTGTTTTCTTTTATAAAAAAAAAATCGAAAAAAAAAAATTAAATATATTTGTTAATTTAATACTGCCCCGCATAAATGAATGTACGTCTTGATTAAAATAAATTTAAAATACAATATTAATTTACCTGCAATTTCATTAGCACCAAGATCATTGAGAATTTTTCTATATGATGCTCGTCTTGTCAATAAATCACGTCTTTTTTTAGGTGAATCTTCATCAGATAAACTTTCATCACTTCCAGTCTCTACAACCTTTTATAATTATTAAAAATATTATATAGTACATTTAAATTAATTAATTTATATAATAAATTAAAAATTAATTTACCTGTAATGTTTGTAAATTACCCTGTGTTGATTGTATAACTGAATTTGGTTTAACAAGAATAACATTTCCTTTTGATATTGCAACTGGTTGTATATTTGTAGCACTTTGAATAACAGATTGATGATTTGGTTGAATAACAGATTGCACCTATTATTGAGAAACAAATTTAAACAAAAAAAAAATACATCATATTAATATTCTATTATGATTAATAAACATCAACAAAAGGTTAGCCAAAACCAGCATTTTGCATTATTAATAAAAATATAAATTAAAAGTAATTAATCAATTTAAAAATATATATAAAACTAAATGGTAAATGTTATTTGATTAATAACAATGTCATTTATGTGTATTATTGATGTGTTAGTAATGATTGAATAATAAATTTAAATTATAAACAAAAATCGTCGAGTTACACAGGAACACATTTGGTGTACCTGAGTTGCTCCTGACGATGGTAGTGTAAATTGCACAATGCTGGATGAGGCAACCAGTTGATGATGTTGTTGTTGTTGTTGTTGTTGTTGTTGTTGTTGTGTTCTACTAATTGACTGTACCGAAACAATTGTTGGAGCTGCATCACCACTGTGTGAACCAGGTGATAATGGATCAACAATTGATCCATTTTCTTCAACCATACTTGCCATATCCTAGAGCCCAAAAGCCCTAAAAAAAAATACAAAAAATATTAATTATTATAAGATATTATTCAACACTATTATTAACAATTTAAATTTTCCCGCCAAATTATCATGAAACTGCGTCATTTACATAAGCACATTTTATTGCTTGTTTTTTTTTTTTATCCTACACAAAAACATTTCTAAAAATAAATTTTTATAATATTATTTATTTTAAAATTTTCAAGGTATATTTATGAAGACTACCATACCCATGGAGAAGGTCCCCGTCAATCTTTACATCTCATTATAATAATTGTAATTAAAAAAAAAAAAAAAAAAACATCTTATTACCCCAAAAAAAAATATTAACTTTTTTTTAATATTTTGTCGCCATATTTTTTTTAATTATATTAACACTAGCGCCAGCACAAAATATAATTTTTATATATTTATTTTTTAATCAAGATTATATCAAGTATATGCATTCACACACAATCACATTAAAAAAAAAAAAATTTCATAGATTTATTCACAAATGCAATTCGAAATATTGTTCACAAGAAAAAAAAAATAAAAAAAATAAAAAAAATAAAAATGGACTTTATTGGTTCGAGTTTGTTTTTTTTTTTTTAAATAATATTGTTAATAATATTATTGTTGTAAATAACAATGCTGATGGTTTTTTTTTTGTTGTTTTTTTTTTTTATAAAAAAAAAACCCACCTCGACATAATGATCCATGCTTCGTTGTTTATTTATTTCTCCAGACTCACTTGTTTCGTGATTTTGTACTTACCAGTTACGTATTTATCGTCACCAAGTTTGCTGCAATACGAGTGGATAAACGAAACAGGTACGTAGCAGCCACGTCAAAACCTCCAGTGGCTTCGTCACTGGTTGGAGAATATACACAACCTCCAATTCCCCGCGTCACCATTTACAATATGGCGACACAAAAAGAACAAAAAAATAAAAAATAAAATTATCTATATATAACCTATATGTTATATATATATATTACATATATTATTATTATTATTATTATTCAAGTATTTTGTTTCACTCTTTTGACACCCTCTTCACTATAATCTTTCTCTATTTTTTTTTGTTTTTTTTGTTTCAACAACAATACACATGCACTTGGAGTTACACAATCACACACATATTTATATTTGACATTTGTCTCTCCTCTCTCTTTTGCCCCTCCAACTCTCTAATATTTTCATTTTCCATTCACACACACATACACAACACATGTACACGTATTATTGTTTAAAAAAAAAAAATTTATACTGCTTAATTAATTATTTACACACTGATGAAAATAACAACAATAATTTTTTATTTTTTCAATTCCAATGGGTAATGCCATTAATTAGAAAAAAAAAATTTTTTTTTTTTTTTTTAATGATGCTGCGTCATTTGATGACGTCATCAGTGATTGTATATGAATCCCCATGGAAACACAAACAATACAATTTAATTGTATACAATTTGATTTAAAAAAAAAAAAAAAATTTATTTTAAAAATGTTTTAGAATGATAATCAATGGAAAATATAAATAAATTTTTTTTTAAATTAATAATAATTATAATTATTGTTTTGTTGGTTTATTTTTTATTTTTTTTTAAATTGTTTATTAGTATTTAAAAAAAAAACAATTTTATTTGTTAAGAAAGTTTATTGATGACGTCATTCAATGCATGATTCATTATTTTTCAAGGTCATGCATATAATTATGTTTTTTTTTTCTACATAACAAAACAACGACGCATATTTTTTTTTATTTAAATTTTTTTATCAGGTATAATTTTACCGATTGATTTATCAATAATTTTGTTATCTTTAAATATAAAATTACCACGTAATATTGTTGAAATTATTTTACCATTTAGAGTACGATTGTCATATGGAGTTATTTTATTTTTGTATAATAATGAAGATTTTTTAATTGTAATTGTATCTTCTGGTGACCATACAACAAAATCAGCATCATAATTGATTTTTATTTGTCCTTTTTTGCCTGATAAACCAGCTAGTTTTGATGGATTTTTTGATAGTAGCTTTGATATTTCGTGTAATTTAAAATTACGTTTTTTTGCCTCTGTCCAAAATAATGGCAAACCTATTTAATATAATTAATATTAATTAATTAAGCTTATTGATATTAATCATAAATTAATTACCAAATTGTAAAGATGATATTCCACCCCATGATTTGATAAAATCATCAGTTTTTAATTCTGCTGTACATGGTGAATGATCAGAAACAACCATATCTAAAATTTCATTTTTCAATGCATCCCAAAGTAATTCCTAATTCAAAATAAAATTTTATTTATCTTATTATCATGTTCTTATATTTATTTATAAGTTTTTTTTTTTTTTAGAATAATTACACGATTATTTGAGCTTCTAATTGGAGGACAACATTTAAATTGTGTTGATTTTGGTGGTATTTCTTCAGCAACAATTGATAAATAATGATGACAAGTTTCAACACTTAATAATGCATTTTTTTCTTTAGCAATTTTTAAAATTTCAAGTGCATCTGATGCTGATAAATGCACAATATGACATCTGACCCTGAAGAAAAAAATTAATTTAAATGAATCAATATTTGTACAAACAAGTGGCCTGTGATTTTTTTCTAATCTTATTTATTTAAATAATTACTTTGAGTTTTGAAAAAGTTGAATAATCATTTTAATGGCATTTATTTCCATACTTGATGGTCTAGTTTTTAAGAAAGTATCATAAGATTTTGTATCCAAGCCATCAATGTCAATGTTTTCTTCCAACTCTGCATGAAACTAAATAATCATTTCGAATGAAAAGTTTATATTAAATATAGCAAATGTAAAATTAAATAATACCAGTATCACAGAATTTGTATTATCAAGTTCATCAATAGCTTTTTCAATATCAGAATATTCAACATGAGGAAATTCTTCAGCACCACTTGGACAAAGAAAACACTTAAAACCACAAACACCAGCTTGAATCATTGGTTTTAATTCTTTAATATTACCAGGTATAATTCCACCCCAAAATCCAACATCAATAAATATATTATCTTTTGCTGATTGTTTTTTTAATTCAAGTCCATTCAATGTTGTTGTTGGTGGTAATGAATTACTTTTAAAAAATTAAAATTAACTTTAATTGATTTAATTATGTACGTTTTGATAATTTACTTACAGAGGCATGTCAATAACAGTTGTAACACCACCAGCAGCTGCTGCTATTGTACCAGTTTTAAAACCTTCCCATTCTGTTCTTCCAGGTTCATTTAAATGTACATGACTATCAACAATTCCAGCCATCAAAACAAGCTCACCAAAATCTTCAATTATAATATTTTTATATTTATTTATTAAATTTACTTTTTCATCATCAATCAATCCATTAATAATATCAATTATTATTTCATTTTCAACTAATATTATTGCTGGAATTGTTGAATTTTCTAAAACAACTCTTTTTGATGCAAATGCTTTAATTATTGACATTTTTTTTGAATGTTTTATTAACTCAGTTTGCAGTTGATTGAAATGGCTTTTATAAAAATGTCTTAAGAGTAATGAGGTTATATATTTTTATCATTAATTGATAATACAATCATTAATAAATAGATAAGAAAAATAATTAAAAGAAATGATGATTTTTAATGTATGTATTTTTAAAGCTCGTATCCAGGAAATTTTGCTGATGTTGGGTTCAACAGATCAGCCAAAAAATAGATTACACCAGCAAGACCTTAAAATTTTGTAAATTAAAAATAATTAAATGATATTAAATATTTATTCTAATTTATTTACCTTCAAAAAGTGAATATGGTCGATCTGGAATACGTTCTTGATGAAATTCATAATCGAAACACCATTCAGCAAATTTACATGCATAATAAAGATACTTTAATTCCTGAAAAATATAAAATTAATTGATTGATTTGTTAATTGTGATTGGAATATTAAAATTAATTACCTTTGTATAATTGTAGAGACATAAAAATGAATATGCATTACCAGCAACTCCATGACATAAACCACAGCCTTTTTTTAATAATCCACGTTTCCAAATAACATCACCACATTCTTTGGCAATATTCAAGTATTCATCTTTTCCAAAAACCTATTAGAAAAAGAAGATCTTTGTTATAAATTTAAATAGAAACACAATCATTTCGATTTTATAAAAATACGAAATTCGAAATTCTCAAGTTCTCGTGATTTTTTAATGATACCTGGTGAGCAGTTGTGAAGAGCATAGTCATTGAAGGAGCTCCATGACACCAATGAACAAGTCTATCTCTATCATTATCAACTGACGATGGAAAATTACCAGAGGGAAATCTCGTTTTAATTAAATAACGAATTGTTGGTTCAATATAATTTTTTAAATCATCTTCATTCAAATATTCACGTGCCTAATTTAACAAATAAATAAATCAATAAACTCTACTAATTATAAAGGCAATTAAATAATTTATAAATAATTTTTTCGTACTTGTAATAGAATAAATAATATTCCAGCAAGACCATGTGCACCACCTAGGTATTCTTTATCATGCCAACTGTACATCAATGGTGCTTCGAAATTATTATCACTTGAATATTTTTTTCCATTAATTAACAATTTGTTAATCAATGCTTTGATATCTTTATCTTTAATTAAATCATTTGATATATTTTTTTTTGTATAAAGAAGTGAATAAAGATAGCCAGATTTACCGTAAAGTAACTCATCAACATTTTGTGAAATTGTATGATTTAATAATTCATTCAATCTGTCAAACAAAAAAATTATACAATATAATTAATTTGAAATATATTTATAAATATAATAATTACTTTTCAATAGTTGTTTTAATTTTTATTTCATCTTGATTGGTAGCTTTTTGAATGAGTGCTGTTGTTATGTATACACCAGGAATCCCAATTAGAAAAGAAATATATTTTTTCATTGAATCATTTTCTTTTGGTATTTTTTTCAATAAATTTTCAGCTTTCTATGGATAATTAAGTGTCAAATTAAAATACATATAAAAGACTTTTATGAAAAATTAATTGTTAACATACATCTATTAATTCTTGTCTATTTAATTTCGTTCCAAGAAAATAATATAAAAAAATAACTCCAATATTTCCAGTATAAATTGAATTATCATTTCGATGATTCCATTCTTTTGAATTTTTTTCGATTATTAATAAATAATCATCAATTTTTTTACATAATTTTTCTTTAAATTTTTCATCAATCTGTAATGGTTTATTAATTTATTATTAGTTATTATTTTAAATTATCAAATTAACAAATTTCTTACTTTATTTTCAGTAATGTTAATTATATTTTTAGCATTATCATCACAAAAATCTGGATAAATATTACGATAATATCTTGAATTTTCAGCTGATGACATTTTTAAAAATCTATTGTTAATTTTGTTATCAAATAATTTTTTCTTTAGGTTAATTTTATCATCGCAATTTATAAAAATTTGCCTTAAAAAATTCAAGTTCAAGGTTTAAAAATGAATAAATAAAATTATACTCTTTTTAATTAAAAAAATTTTATATTTATAAATTTACAAAAAAAATAATAATTAAAAACTAACAAGTATTTTTTAATAAACTTACAAAAATTATTAAACACTTATTTAAAAAGATCATTAATTTTTTTTCAGCTCAAACATTCGTAGATATTTTTTTTATTCTTTAAAAGGTCATCATTCAGATCAGGAACTGAACTAATGGATGGTAAATTAATTGACTCATCACTTGGACCAGCTAGACCAACTTTTTCATCAACTTTATCATCACTTTGTTTGCTATTTTTTATTAAATCATCATCATCATCATTATTATTATTATTATCACTATCTGGACCAATAGTTGTTAAAGTTGATGATTCACCATCTTCATTTAATCTTTCATCAATTAAATTTTTATTATTATTGTTATTATTAACAAAAATTGAACAAATTTTTTTTTTAAATGATGTTTTATCATCATTAACAGATTTTAAACTAATTGTTCTATTAATTATTCCATTAGTAAGTTTATTTTCTGTTGAATCAATTGAATCTGATGAAACTATTTTTTTTTTTTTAAAAGGCCAAAAAAAACAACATATTTTTTTAACTTTTTCAATTGTTGTTAATTGTTGTGTATCATGATTACTATCATCTGAATTATCATGATTAATTTCATCCACATTATCATCATTTTTTATTTCTTCATGTGGATTATTTATTGGTTCATTTTCAATAAGTGGAACATAACGATCAACTGTTGAGTTTGATTTATTTGATTGTAAATCTTCATCAAAAAATTCATATGTTTCAATAACTATATTTCCATCACGTAAATCTTTATCAGTTATATGTATATTTATTGCTAATTTTTTCCAAAAACCAATTTCATTTGATTGTTTATAATAAATATCATAATTTAAAAAAACTGTACTTTCTAATGCTCTTGGTACACGTGATGTAAATCTAGTACATGCAAGTGGTGTTATTTTTTTTTTAATTTTTTCAATATACGTTAATATTGTTTCAGTCATTTCATCATTTATAAAATTATTTGACATTAGTACTAATACATTAACGCATCTTTCATCAATTACTCTTTTTATTGTATCCAAGTCATCTCTTATTAAATCACGTGTTCTATCACATATACTAACATTATAAAGTTTTTCCAAACCATTACGTATATATGCTGCAAATTTATTATCTCTATGATGATATAAAAAAAATGTTTGATATTTTTTAAGTTTTTTTTTTTCATATGCTCGCAGTACATCATCTGTAATAATTTATTAAAATGAATATATTTATTGCTAATTTAATAATAAAAATAGCAATTTACCTTTTGTTAAAAGATGTGGTTGTAATTCTTTATCAAGAACAACTGGATCTTTAGCATTAATTCTTCTATGATACTCTAATAAATCATTTTCAATATTTGATTTAATATCATCAATAACATCCCATCTATCAATTTCTTCAAGACATTCTATTAAAAATTGAATTGTCAATTTTTTTTGTATCATAATATTTAATATCTCATTTGTTGGATCATCTTTGCTACTGTATACTGGTATGACCTCAGCAGTTGTACCACAAAAATGAGCAAGAGCACGCCAATCTCTGTTGATGTAATTAACAATATTAAAATCAATAATAAATAACAATATTAAACCTAATAATTTTACCTTGTTAATGTTGAATCTTTTACAGGAATTGTTTTTATTGGATTTAATAAATTTGATACAATTTTTTTCGTTTCATCAGACAAAGCAATTAATGGAATATTTGATAGATTATTATCCATTTTTATAAATTTATTAAATTGTTGGATGATCAACAAGACAACAACTGGTTCCTACTTTTTGTGTGTCAAATGTGGTACTCACTATGAAGTCAGTGGTTCTGGTGCTAAATGGTACACGTTGGTGGGTGATTCATACTTACGACCCAGTTACTTTAATGAAATTTCTATAAATTTAAAAAACCCAAGTGGATTTTTTCATTATAATCACCAAATTGTATTAAAAAAAACCCCATTAATGACACAATCAACAATTTGGTAATTACCAATGTAGAGAGGGGTGGGGTAGGGTGGAAAGGGGGGCGTAAACACACCACGTGATTTTAGACAATATGGCTGCTATGAACAGCTGTGATTCTTGAACTTTTTTTTGTGTTACTAATATAAATATTTATTAATAAATAATTAGAGGCTTATAATATTTATACAGAGAAAAAAATTTGTTTTAGATTAGTATTTTTCTTTATATAAAAATAAAATATCTGCAGTTGATAAAACAGTAAGTGAGGTTAGGTGAAGATTGAAGAAAAGGAAAAAAATTATTATTACTGTTTTTAATCAGCTTGGATAATCTTCAAGAAAAGTCTAGATAAAGTGAGAAAGTTTGACAAATTAAACAAAATAATCAACAATAATGTCGAAAATATTTGATCCAACAAATCAAAAAAGACATACAAATATTGCTGTTGTTAGAATAAAAAAAAATAAAATACAATTTGAAATTGCATGCTACAAAAATAAAATTGTATCATGGAGAAAGGGATTGTACGTATTACTTATTTGTTATTAAATAATAATAATAATAATATGATAATGATAACTTTTTTAATTAATTTATTTTTAGAGAAAAAAATATTGATGAAGTACTGCAAATACATGATGTATTTATGAGTGTATCAAAAGGAAGGTCTGCAAGTAAGGATGATTTATTAAAAGCATTTGGTACATGTAATGTAACAGATATATGTAAAGAAATACTTGATAAAGGTGAATTTCAAGTATCAGAAAAAGAACGTCATGCAGCACTTGAGTTAATGTTTAAAGATATTGCAACAACAATTGCTGAAAAATGTGTTAATCCAGTTACAAAAAGGCCATATCCAGTAACAATGATTGAAAAAGCTATGAAAGATATACATTATTCAGTTAAACAAAATAGAAATGCTAAGCAACAAGCATTAGATATAATACCACAATTAAAAAATATTATGGAACTTGAAAGAGCACAAATGCGTTTACGTGTTATAATACATGGTAAAGATGCACGTAAATTACGTGATAATATTGTTAAATTATCTAAAAAACTTGAAAATGAAAATTGGGATTCTGGTACTGTTAATTTAATTTGTTTAATTGATCCTGGTCAATATCGTGTTATTGATGATTTAGTTAGAACTGAAACAAAAGGACAAGGTGTACTTGAATTATTAAATCTTAAAGAAATAACTGAGGGTGATGAATTACTTGAATAATTTATTAATTAATAAAATTTTTAAATAATTTAATACTCAATAATCATCCACAGCTGGTTCTGAATTTTTTTCTTTAATTTCCCTTTTTTTTGTTAATAATAAGAAAAATAATAATAATAATATAAAACATATACATTTTTTTTTTTTTTTTTTTCAATTTATAACAAATAAATAAATAATAAATAAATGGAAAAAAATGATTGAAAATTTGTTTTTATTAATTAGTAATAATATACACAAAAAGAAAAAAAAAAATCATCTAATTTTACTAATAAGAAATCTAAGAGAAAAAGAAATAAATTTACAAAGAAAATTTAAAAATTACAAACTATTATTCTAACGTTTGTTTTTTTAATTATTAATATTTTACAATTTGATTCTACTTTTTAAAAATGTTCATTAATAGGATAATATAGTCTTTTTAAAATTATTATTGTTTGTCATCTGGAACATCAGCACGTGGTATATAAATATTTTCAGTACGTTGATCGCATTTTGCAGCAATTCTTGATGCAGTTAATAAAAAATTAGATAAATGATTGAGATAATTTTGTGCTTCTTTATCAATAACACCACTTTCAACAAGTGGTTTAACATTTCTTTCAGCACGTTGACATATTGATCTAGCAACATGAAGTGATGCTGATGCTTTTCCACCACCCTGTTAACAAAAAAATATTGATGTTATTGATAAATCTTTGTCTGTTTTTCTTTTTTTAAATAATAATATATTTACCGGTATAATGTAATCTTCAGCTGGTGGTAATTGATTTGAATATTCAGTAATCCATTCATCAAGATCTTTCGTATGTTTATTTTCAAATAAATCAATTTTATTTTTAACACTTGATCTTGATATTGTATTATTTAAATCAAATAATATCATTTGTACTCTTTTTAATTTATCAACATATGGATGTTCTGTTGAACTATCACATGCAAATTCACGTGCAAGTCCAATGTATGATGATAATTCATCAGTTGTTCCAATTGCATTTTCAACAATTTCATTGTTTATTGTTTTTATATCATTTGTATTATTTTGCAATGACATAAATATTTTTGGATCAATATTCAATCCATTTTTATTGCTACTGTAATTTAAACAAATTAACATTAATTAATTAATTTCATTATTTTTTTTCTTTTTGTTACAATTTTTTGAGGTTATAATTTATAAAATTTATTTACCTGTTACGAATTTGTGATTTTAATATTGTTTTGTTTATGTAAAATGATCTACATAATAGTCGTCTTGCAAATTCCATATTTTTTAATTATTATAAACAATTAAATTGTTATTTTTTTTTGTTTATTAATTATAATATTATGTTTGTTAAAATAATTTATTTTATTTTTATATTTTCTTCATTTATTAATATTAAGTATATATTTTTCACATAAATATTTATATTTTATTTGTTAAATGTATAATTTTTTTTATACATTAATTTATAAATTGTTAATTGTTATTATTATTTTTTATTTGTGTGTGTATTTCAACATGCCGGCAACAAATTTCGGTGAAATTTCATGAGACGATTTTTTTTTTCTTATTAAATGGCGGCAAAAAGTATCAAATAACATGGCTGATTCAAAGTTTAATTTAATACAATTTGATAAAAAACTAATATTTATAATAATTTAAACTTTTATTCAACGTACAACTTAAAAATTACATTTAAATATTCAAAAAGAAAAAAGTTTTCTATAAAAATATATGAAATTTATTTTTTCAAATTGTTAACTAACTATTTTTATTTACAATTAATTAACTAGTTAATTAATCAATTAGAAATATCTAATAAATAATGAATGCAATTAATTTAATTTAATCATATGAATTTAATTCAAATGTTGTTGGTGTTTTTTGTTGATGATAAATTTAACAATGATGCAAATAATTTATTATTCAAAGAGTCTCTTGACTTGATTCCATTGGACTTGAAAATCCTATATCCCAAAAACCAGGTGGTGTATCATAACGTTCATTAAATTTAGAACGATGACGTGAACATGAATTTTTACGTTTTTGTAATTCTTTTTCATCTAAATCCATATTTTCATACCACTTTTCACAATCCTTGCAAGACCAGCCATTTAATTTTTGACGTTCTGCTTTTTTACGTACAACTGGTCCTTTACATGCAAATTTTGGACTTGCTTTTTTTCTTTCTGGTACACTATAAATAATAATAACATATTAATATAAATTAATTAATTTTTTATAAATAAATAATTTATAACTTACAAATCATAACTATTTAATTGTTGTTTTTTCTTTGGTGGTGATGTTGATGTTTGCCATTTTTCAAGTGATAATTCAGTATCCCAACCATCACCAGGATCAATATCAAGAGGATTAATATCTATATTTTCTTTTGTTTTAACTGTTTCTATAACATCATTTACTTTACGTTTACCATTAACAGATGTTAAATTTTTATTATTATTTTTTAATAAACTTTCAGCTCGTGGACAATATGTCTCATCCATATCATCACTTGATGAATCAAATCTTACATTTTCAGCAACTACTTTAAAACCTTTATTAATAACATTTTTTTTAGGCACTTTTGTTGTTTTAACTTTAGTGGATTTTACTGGTGATTTATTACTCTCAGTTGCTGTAAAAAATGATGATGAATTTGAATCTTCAAATAAATCAATTTCATTATTTTTACTTGGTGATTTTTTTGTTTTATTTAATGATAATTGTGTTGTTGAATTATTAAAATCATCAATATTATCTTCAATTGATGTATCAAGATTTTTTTTTTCATCAACTGATTTTATAATATTCAATTTACTTTTTTTTTTCATTGAATTTTTTGGTGTAACATCAATAATATCATCAACATTTGGAATTTTTTTATTATTATTAAGCGACAATTGTACTTCCATTGTTAATGGTTTTTCGAAAAATGTTTCATCAACATCAAAATCATCAGGATTAATATCATCATCCAATACATTTTTTTTATTATGCAATGAATTAATATCTTGTTTTTTAACTGATTGAAATGATAACTTTGTTTGTCTTGATATTTTACCATTTGTTATTTTTATATCAGCATGAGTTTTATTTAAAATTAATTTATTATTTTGACTACTTGGTTGTTTTGATGTTGATGGTGATTGTGAATTATTAATTTTTGTTTTTAATGTATTATTTTTACGTAAATTATTTAAATTTTTTTCAAGTGCTATTATTGTTGGATTTTTTATTTTTTCAAATTGTGTACTTTCAACAATTCCTGGTGTTTCTTGTTGGCTATCAATTGAATTAGTTTTTTTTCTATAATTAAGATTTAAATCTTCTTCAAATTCAGGCATTTCAAGATCATCATCAAAGTCATCAAAATTAATTTCATCATTAGATTGAATTTTTGTTTTTTCTTTTTTTATATTTTCAACAATTGACAAAAGTTTTTTATAATTATCCAAAAAATCTGTAATTTGTAAAGTAGATTATTATTATATGTTTTTTGTTGTTGTAATGTTTTTTTTTTTTTTGTATGTTAATTACCTTTTGAATAAACGGGCATTTGATGTGAATTAATAATATCTGCAATTCCTTCGTCGATTTTTTTTTTACCTCGATTGAATATTATTTCTCTTTCAGATAATTTTTGATGTACATGTTGAAGTTCCTTATGCAATTCAGGTATATTTAATGACATTAATGATGTCATTGTTAATTAATATCAATAAAACAATTTAAAGATTTATTTGTTTATTAATAATATTGTTTATTTTACAGCCCACCAAATTAATAATTTGAAAAAAAACCTGGATGTCTCACAAAAGTTGTTTCATAATTTAGCAAATATTTGTTATTTATTTATACAATTTAAATTTATTTTTATTAACAAATGTAAACAGACAGGTCTAAAACTCTAAACAACAAAATAAAAAGAGAAGAGAGAGCGAGAGAGAGGGAGAGTAAATAATAATGAAAATTGATAAAAATGGCCGACCGCGGGAAATATTTAAAAAGAAAAAAAAAAAACAATAATTTTTCGATAATTAATCAACTAAATATTGACATTAAAATTTACACAATTATTAATACATTATGATTCAACAATATATTGAGCTTTAACAGCCTTACAAAATTTATTATTATAAATAAATAATTACTATTAAATGATTCAATTAAAAATTAAAAAAAAAAAAAGTTTAAACAAAAAAAAAACGATTAAATATTAATTAATTGTCTTTTTATAATTTTATAATGTTTTTTTTATTAACAAGTTAATTATTATTATTGTTAAAAGTATTATTGACTATATCAACAACAATTTTTTTCATTTTTATTTGATTTAAATTGTTTTTTTGTAATAGAAAAAAAGTGATTGTAATTCAGTTTGTTTGTCTATCTTTACTCTTCCTCATTGTTGCTCATTAAATTCATCATCATCATCATTTTTTTATATTTATTTTATTTATTATTATAAACGGCATTATTGTTTACGTGTGTATGTATATATATGCTGAGTTGGCAATAGCGTTACCGAAATTGCTCCAAAGTGGAAGAAATACCGTAACATAACCTCAAAACCTGCATGTTTCATCAACCAAAAAAAAATTCAACAAGACAAGAAATTAAAAAAAACATACACGGAATATGAATATATAAAATAATTGTCACATAAATAATAAACATTAAAGTATTTTTATATATATATTCAATTAATATAAACAATTAATAATTATTAATTTATAAAATATTGTTGTTTTTATATTGAATGAGTTATGAGTGGACAAAAATTTCAGTATGACGAGAGTGGTGTAACATTTTTTTATTTTTTATTGTCATTTTTGGCATTGGTGCTTGTACCTGGTACATATTATCTATGGCCACGTTCACAAAAACGAGGTTTGTTTATTAATTATTAATAATTATCTCTACACAATTATATATTTACATTTTCGTTTTTTTTTTTTTTCTGACATCTGTTGATGTTGAATAAGTATGTCATGTTTTATTATTTATTTAAAGCTTATTATTATTAACTTTTATTATCATTAAACATTTAAATGATAAAAATAATTAAATTTAATAATTTTTTTTAACTCTAAATAGATCCAGATGAAGAAGAACGTGAATGTCGTTGTTCAGGATGTATAAAAAAAAAAGAAATATTACTATTAAATAATCCATGGAAAGAAACAAGATCAAGATTACTGTAAGTATATAAAATTATTATTAAATACTAGAAAAAAAAATAATTAATTAATTGTTATTTTGTTTTGTTGATTTATTATAGAAAATTATTCATCATAATTTGTTGGATTGTATTGGCATTATTAGCTTATAAAGTATCACAGTATGATGCTGAAATGTCGAACTTTGATCCTTATGAAATACTTGGTGTATCAACAGTAAGATTAACATGATAATTAGCTATTAATACATATATTTATAGACAATAAAATAATGAAAATTTAATTGCAGGGTTCAAGTGAACGTGAAATTAAAAGAGCATATCGTAAATTATCACTTGTTCTTCATCCTGACAAAGAAACTGGTGATGAAAAAGCCTTTATGATATTAACAAAAGGTAAATAAATAAATAAATATTACTAACGCAAGGTTGTTGAGTATAAAAAATTATTATTTTTTTTGTTTATAATAGCTTATCAAGCATTGACTGATGATGAGGCACGTAAAAATTGGGAAAAATATGGTAATCCAGATGGACCAGGTGCAATGAGTTTTGGTATAGCATTACCATCATGGATTGTTGAAAAAAAAAATTCAGTATGGGTACTTGGTCTTTATGCATTAGTATTTATGGTTGCATTACCAACAGCTGTTGGTATGTGGTGGTATAAAAGTATACGTTATACTGGTGATCAAGTATTACTTGCAACAACACAAGTTTATTGGGGTTTATATTCAATGACATCAACAACAGCATTAAAACGTTGTCTAATGATATTAGCAGCATCATATGAATTTTGTAAAGGTGCTAATCAAGAAATTATTGAACGTCAATCAGATAATGATGAGGTACCATCATTAATTAAAAAATTACCAAATTTAGGTGAAAAAAATAAAGAAACACCATTATGTCATCTTTATAGTATAAAAGCACGTGCAATAATACATGCACATTTATCACGTATACAATTAAATCCTGATACACTTGAAAAAGATCGTCAATATATTATTAAAAAATGTCCATATTTAATACAAGAAATGATTATGTGTGTTAATCAATTAATATTATTAGCATATACTGGACGTGTACCACGTTTACCAACAATTCATACTATTGAAAATTGTATGAAATTAAGTCCAATGATTGTACAAGGTTTTTGGCAATTTACAAATCCATTATTACAATTACCACATATTGAAGAAGAACATTTAAAATATTTTTTATCTAAAAAACGTAAAATTAAAAGTTTACAACAATTAGCACAACTTAAAGGTGATGAAAGACGTCAAATATTACGTAATTTTAATGATGATGAATATGATAATATTATGAAGGTACTTGGTAATATGCCATTTATTGATTTTAAAGTACAAAGTGAAGTTATTGATGATGATAATCCAACAGTTTATACTGCTGAAGCAATTGTAACAGTAACTGTAACATTAATTAGAAAAAATATGCGTGAATTATTTGGTGATGAAACAATTAAAGAAAATATTAATGATGATGATGATGAAGGTGGTAAAAGTGGTAATGGTAATGGTAATGCTAATGATGATAATAATGATACTGTTACAAATACAAATGATGAACAAAATACATTAAATAAAAAATCATCAAATGCACCAGCATGGCTTAAACAAAAACGTGGACAAAAAAAATTAAATAAAAAAGGAAAACAAAAAATTGGTAAAAAAATAATAACACCAAAATTAATTGGTAATAAAATTATGAATAATAATAATAACAATAAAATAGATGATGATAAAAATGATGATTTAACCAAAGATAAAACTGATAGTTCTGATAGTGATGGTGAAAGTGAAAAAAGTGGTGGTGGTGGTGGTGGTGGTGATGATGATAATGTTATTGATGAAAAAAAAGAAGATACAACACCAGAAGATGATGATGCTGAATGGGATAAATTTCAACAAAGAATTGCTAAAAGAGAAAAAGTACTTGGACGTAGTAATGTATCACATAAAGTACATTGTCCATTATTTCCAGATGTTAAACAAGAATATTGGTGGGTTTATATTTGTGACAGAAAAAGTCATACATTATTAACAAGCCCAGTACATGTTACTAGTTTAATTGACATTGAAGAAGTACAATTAAGATTTACAGCACCAACTTGGCCAGGTGTTTATACATTTTCAGTATGTTTAAGAAGTGATTCTTATCTTGGTTTTTATCAAACACAAGATATTAAACTTGATGTTAAAGAAGCACCAGCAATACCAACTCAACATCCACAATGGGATATATCTGATGAAGAAGAACCAGAAGATGCTGATGCTGCTGATGAACATTCCGAGTATACAACTGACGAGGATATAAGTGACAATGAATAAAATCTTCAATAATTAATTTATCAATTATTAAATTATGATAAATTTATTTTTTTATCATGAAGATAATTTAATAAAATCTTCTAAATTATGCATAATAAAAACAATAATAATTTAATATTCTACAAGAGCCAATATTCCATTGTAATCTTTTTTTTTTTTTTTCTTTTTTTTTCGAAAAAACTTAATAGTAATCGACAATTTTATTACACAACACATTTTTCACGTTGAGTTTTTGAGTATATAAAAAAAGAGAATTAATATTGTGAATGTATGTGTGAAAAAATTTAGATAATTAATTGTTGTAATAATTAATAAATAGTATACTTGGATATATAAACTAAAAAAAATTATCATTCAAATTAATAAAATTGATTAAAATAGTAATAAAAATTAATAATAATGTGAAAATGAAATCATTATGGTAAAAAAAAAATAAATGAAAGAAATAATAAAATTATATTATTATATAAAAATAATGTTTATTTTAATTTTATAAATTACATTGTTTTTTTTTGTTGATATCAATTGACCGTAAAAATAAGAAAGTAATGGTTAATCATGCAGAAAGTCAGCTATATTTTTCACAGTCAGTATCAATTTTAACATCTAGAAATTAATCAAACAAAATAATGTCACATGTAAGTTTTCCAATTAAAAAAATTACTATTGCTTTTTGTTTTTCATTAATTAATTAACGTTAATTATAGGTTTATAAATTTTTAATTTTTCTACTAATGCTAATATTGATTTTGACTGAGATTAAAATGACAGGTATGGATAATATAATTGAATAATTATTAAAATTATTTATAAATATAAACTAATGTTTTTTATTATGGAAATTTTAGCTGGAAAAAAAAGAAAACCTATGGGATCTGTTTTTAGTTATGTTAAAACTGATAAAAATGCAAATATCAAATGGGGAGTTAGACACTACATTCCTCGTGTCAAATAATATTAATATTATGAAAATTAATTAACAAAAATATAATTTTTAATTATAAAAATATGCAATTTAATTTATTAATTATCAGTATCTATTGATTCAGCTTGTTTTTTCATTTTATTTATTCCATCCATTAGAGAATCAATCATGTGACCAAGAATAATATTGTCATAAATAATTGAATCATTTGAATTGATAACACTTCTTGGATTTTTTTTAATCATGGAATTTCGTTGATTATCATTTGATTTTGATGGTAAACAATTCTCATTAAGTTTATGTAGCTTTTTAATATCATCTTGATAAAGAAATAATAATTCGTTGAATGACATTAATGATTTTTCTAATTTAATCAACATTTCTTCAAATTCAAATATTTTTCTACAAAAATCAACAAGTTTATCATCAGACAATTTACATGTTCTTGTTTTTAATAATGAAAATACACATTTAACCATATTTATTGGTGAGTATTCTTTATGACAATCAATTAATTCTTTATTTTTTAAATGCAATGCTTTGTCATAATCATCTAATATATTTTCAATTGTAATATAATGCGAAAAATTATTTCTCAACTGTTCTTTGGTATTTTGCAAATTTATAGTTTTTTTATTCAAATTATTTGAACCAATTATAAGTGCTTGAATTTTTTTTAGCTTATCATTTATATTGAGATGTTTAATTTTCATTAAAAATTCATTATCAAAGCTTTTAAATATTATTTTTACTTCATTTTCAAAATTCATTAATTTCGTTAACATTTTATCAATTTTTAATTTTAAATTATCAAATTGTCGTTCACATAAATCAATTTTTATGGATAGTGAGAGCATGTATGAACGATAAATTTCAACTTCTTGATTTATAAAAAATATAGAATCATTGTAATATTTATTAATTGTAAAATAATCAACAACAGAACATGATTCAGCAAGCATCAAATTAACTGACTTTGGTATCAATGGCTCAGGAATAATTTTAATTTCAAGTAATCCTTTTTCAAAAATAATTAAATTCAAATTCTCCAATGTTTTTAAATATAAATTATCATCTTCTAAAATTATCCCCAATGTTGTTGTAATTAACTGCTTATTAACATCAATTTTTTCTCTATGAAAAATTATATTTTTAACATCTTGTAATTTTGTGCCATTGTCAATTTCAAATGAATCATTTTTATAGAGTGTTACATAAAAAACTTTAACAATTTTTTTTTCAATAATTTTTTTAATCATTGGAAAAACAATAAATGTATCATCATCAAAACTTTTCCCACGTTTTTTTGGATCCCATTTAAGGACAATTCTGAACCAGGCAACCAGGCTATCTTGTAGACACTTTGATATGTTTGTTGGATCTTCAATTGTTTTTATAAAATTAATTTCTTTATCAATTTCACGAGCAGCAATGTCATCATCACATTTTTGCTTGACATCATTCAACCATGTTGAATTAAATGGCATGTTTGGAAGAAATGGTCTAATACCAGTTAACAATTCATAAAATAATATTCCAACACTCCAATAATCAACAGTAAAATTGTACTCATCACCAAGTAAAATTTCAGGTGCAACATAATAAAATTCATCATCAATTGATCCATCAATGTCTTTGGCAAATCCAAGATCAATTATTTTAAATATTAATTTATCATTATTTAATTGTTGTATAACAATATTTTCTGGTTTTAAATTACAATGTGTTATTTTACATTTATGAAGATACTCAACTGCTGATGATATTTCAATCATTATTTTCATTGACAATTCTTCATTAACACCACAATAATTTTCGCCCATATTTAGTAACTAAATAAACAAATCAATATTTCATATTAATTATATTTATTATACCTATTTATCATTAATTTTACCTGTCGCAAATTTCCTTTTCTACAATACTCCATACAAAGAACAGGTAATTCCAATTTTTCATCAATAATCATTAGAGGCATTTCACGTGTTTCGATAATATTTTTATGTTTTAATGTCTTCATTATTTTTATCTCATTAATCCATCTTTGTTTTTGTATTTCTGATAATTTTTGAACATCTTTTTGACATTTTTTAATGACTTTTAAAAAAAGAATTAACAATTAGTTTATTTTATTATTTATTTATTGTTAAATATTAATTAACTTACCAATTGTTTCATTTGTTTTATTATTTTTCCATAATTCAACTGTAAAAAATGCTCCTTTTGATAAATCATTATTAAATTTTATCCATTCTTTATCCATCTTTAATTAATATTGTTTTTATTTATTTTTTTCTTAACAAGTTATTATTATTTTTGTTTACTGTGTGTGTGTGTGGGGGCGTTACCAATGTTATGACTCCCTTCCCACCCTCCTGTCATCCAGCCCAAACGTCAAAAAAAAATCAGATTTTCTCTGTCTGATTTTGACATTTAAGAATCTCATAATTTTAAGTAACATAAATCATTATTTATTTATTTATTAAATTATAAAATATCTTGTGATTAATATTAAAAATTAAAAGTATAATCGTGTAATTAATTTTTAAATTAGGGTAAATTAAAAAATTGAGGTTATAATTGTAAATTTATAAATAAAAATAAATTATAAAATGGGCTCATTGACAAGTAGACAAAATGCTGGTGTTGAAGAAGTTGATATTGCATCAAATCATGCCTACAAATATCCACCAAGATCAGGTAATTAAAATTTTAAATAAAAAATAAAAAACAAATTAATTAATACCTACACTCTTTTTTTATATTGTTTATTTTATTATTAGGAAATTATTTTGGAAGTCATTTTATAATGGGTGGTGAACGTTTTGATACACCACAACCAGAAGCATATTTATTTGGTGAAAATAGTGATTTAAATTTTTTGGGTAATCGTCCAACACCATTTCCATATCCACCACCACAAGCAAATGATCCAACAAAAACATTAAAATGTCTTGTTAATATTAGAAAAGAATCATTACGTTTAGTTAGATCAACTGAACAACCATCATCATCATCATCAGAATCAAATGAAACAATAAATGCAATTAAAAATTATAATGATAATGATACAAAAAATATAAATAAAAAAACAAATAAATATAATATTGAATTTACATTTGATTGTGATGTACGTTGTTCAATAAAAATATATTATTTTTGTACTGAAGATATAACAACAAAAGGTATAACATATTTATCACGTGATCCAACAATAAATTCAGATACATATTATTATAAAAAAGGTACAAATCAACAATTTATACAACACAGTCATATTATTGAGCCTAAAAAATATAATGATGATGATTTAATATATAATATTGATAAAGAAATAATACCAGTTGCAATACATTGTATTGCTGATGATGGTAATGATGATACAAAACAATCACATACAACAATAGCTATTATTGAAAAACATTCAGATGATTTATATTTATTAAAAGCTTTAAAACAAAAATTATATGTTGATGGTTTATCATATTTATTACAAGAAATATATGGTATTGAAAATAAAAATAATGATATTAATAAACAACAAGCAAGTAGTGATGATGATAATGATGATAATGGTTCTGAATGTGTTATATGTATGTGTGATGTTAGAGATACACTTATATTACCATGTAGACATTTATGTTTATGTTATGGTTGTGCTGATAGTTTACGTTATCAAGCTAATAATTGTCCAATATGTCGTTCACCATTTAGAGCATTATTACAAATTAAAGCATTACAAAAATTAAATGGTAATGGTATTAATAATACAACATTATCATCATTGCCTGATGTAAGTTGTTTTACTATTTTGATATTTCTTTTTTAATATTATTATTAGATTATTTGATTATTTGCTTATTTTTAAGGGTACTTGTGATAATATACCATCTGGATATGAAGCTGTGTCATTGATTGAAGCATTAAATGGACCATATACACCTAGAGCAGCTATATTACCACCTGAATCACCAGATACACCAGACACTGATACTGCAAGTGCAATTCAAGCTGTTGAAGTACTCAACAGGTAAATTATTTCATTTGGAATTATGAAATGTATATTATATAAGTATATAAACCTTTTTTTTATTAATATTAATTATTTATAATTTATTAGGAAAATTGTAAAACAAGCATTCTAACATGAGGAATAATGATTTTTTTTAAATATTTACTTTTTTATAAATATATATATATTGAGGTATTTAATTTTTAAACATTTTTTTTCATTGGCTTTAAATCATTTTGTTTTTGTGTTTAAATTTTTTTTTCTTTGTCTAAACTTGTGTTAAGGGAATTTATTTGTTTTTGTTTTTTGTTAATTTTATTAAATTTTTTAATATATTTTATTGATAAATGTGTATATCTAACAGCAAAATAAATTTCGAAATTTTTAACCCTTTGTAAAAGCTAATTTTTTTATTTTAAAATTTTAATTTTTTTTTTTTTTCTTTTACCTTTTAACACGTGAACGAAATAAATTTAACAAATTTAAAATTTTAATTTATAAACTGTTGAATTACTCTAATTTTTTTACCAATAATTTCATTCACTTTATTTGTTATGGCATGTTTTTAATTTTTAAATAAAATTCATAACAAAAAAAAAACAAAAACACCTTGATGTGAATGAACTTTTTCAATGTCTTTAAACATTTTATAAAATTAATTTAAAAAATAATACGATATTTTGTTTTTAGATCATCAGAACGTACACCAGTATTAAAGCACGTAACTTCAAAAGATGGTGAATTATCATCAGTATCAACACGAGTAAGTGGCACATCACCATGTCCAACACCAGAATTTCGTATGTCTGTATTAATGGCAAAACAAGATCATCATTCTCGTACACCAAGTACAAAAATTAAACATTCTAGTGATACAAGCACATCTAGAGATAAAAGTACTGCACGTGTTAGAGATACACTTAGACTGGTCAATGAAAAACCATCATCAACTCATTATGAGGTAAAAAAAATCAATTTATTTTCAAATCTAAACACAAATAACATTTGTATTAATCTTGTATATAATTTTTTTCAAGGCACAATGTCAAGATGACGATAGTGAAGCTGAAAAATTATCACCACTACTTGATTCAACAGAAGATTCTACAACTCATAAGCTACAAAAACGTGATAACAATGTTGATGACGATGATGAAGATGATGATGAGGATGATGATGATTTACCAGTAACTGAAATTGACAGTGATTTAAATTGTCATCCCCATTGACAAAGGCGTATCAATGTCTACACAAATTTAATGTCTGAATCACCAGTACTACGAAAGTTTAATAAATATTAAACAACATTAAATAGTTGTGACATTTAAAAACTAAAACTAGACATACCAATAACGATATTAATTATTTAGCAACTTTTAAATTAGAAGAAATTGTTTTTTTTTTTTTTTATATATAAATATCCAACAAGCAGCACTCGTTATTTATTATATCAAATTTAGATTTTATATAGTTATTTTAAATCAACTAATAGCAACAATCATAATCTTTTTTATAAAAATTAACTTAAAATAATAATTAAATGTTAAATAATAATTTTTTTAAATTATTCATTATAGATAGAAATTTAAATTTGTACATTATAAGCAATATTTATAGTTAAGAATTTTAAAAATTAATTTTTTAATATTTATTAGGGTTAACGTGGGTCAAAATGGACTAATAAAAATAATAATAAACACTTGACAAAATGTACTAGTATTTTTTATCAATAGAAAATTTAAAATGTTTCTTTTTGTTAATTTTTTAAGGTTGAAAGTAAAAGAAATTTCCAATTAATATTTGTCGAAATGCCTAAAAATTAATCAAAGAAATTTTAAGCTTTTGTTCCACCCCCTTCCCACCCACCCATATTATATTTGAAAAATAAAAAATTAATAAATATAAATAAATAAACAATAAAAGTTATGATTTTTGTTTTTTATTTTCATTTTGACGCTTATAATAATTTGACAAATTAATTAGAAGCAGTTAAAATTTCGCGGAATTTTTTCCATTGTGAAAGTGGACCATGTTCAGGTAGATATTTAACGTTTGATCCATCAGGCAATAGACGATAATCAGCTTTAAGTTGTTCATATTCAGCATGTTCGTATTTAGTGAAACCCCATTTTTTGGATACATAGATCTTTTGACGACCTGGAAACTTGAATTTGGCACGACGAAGAGCTTCAATAACAACTGCCTTATGACGATCAAGTGAACGTACACTCATGATTGGTTGTCCAATACGTACACGTGCAACTGTACCTTGTGGTTTACCAAAAGCACCTCTCATACCAGTTTGAAGCCTGCAAATGAAATTAACAAATTATAATTATAGTCAAGTAATCAACTCTTTTGATGATGATGATAATCATATGATTAAAATTTTTATTTACCTATCAGCTCCAGCGCATGACAACATCTTGTTGATTCTGATGACATGGAAAGGATGAACTCTCATACGAATATGGAATTGATCTTTACCAGCATGCTTAACCATGTATTTATTACAGCAAATACGTCCAGCTTCAAGTGCTTCTGAACTGAGTTGTTCATATTCATCAGATACAAGATGAACACATAGAGGAAAATCTTCTACTGGAGCCTTTTTTTTACCCAAATCAAAAATACGAATTTTTGAATCTGGTACACCACGACAGAACCGTGATTTTGGGTATGGCTTGTTCTTACAGTATCTGTAACTATAATTAACAATAAAAAAAAAAAAATTAATTAATTTTTTTGTTGTCAGTTTAACATAACCTTAAAATACACTTATTAAATGACAATTGACAATATTAAAAAGATTATAAATTTAATTTCATTGATGATGAAAATTAAAGTTAATTTATAATGACAATTTTTCATTGTTATTTTATTGATAAACGTTATGTAAATAATTATTATAAATAATTTAATAAAAACCACATGATCACTTACCATCTGGCTGGTCGACGGCCCATTTTTGACCTGTAAAATAAATTATAAAACTTGATTAATATTAAAAAATAATTAACAACACTTAATAAGTAATTTTTAAATAATAATATTCAATTTTTTAATAACAATTATTATCAAGGATTAATAATAAATTATTAGAGCTATAAACACTACGCACCGTTCTCTATGTCTGTTACGACGCAAAGGAGGTGAGATGATTTTTTTTTTTCCTTTTGTGGATCCTAACCCTAAAAATCCGAGGGTTGTCGTAAACCCAACTTTACCTTAAATTCTATGCTTGTGATTGGCTGATAATTTTTTCTTGTATACTTGCCTTAATTTCAACCGCCATGTTGATATTATTATTTTTTTTTTGTTTTTTTATTATTTTCTCTCCTCTAAACAATTCATCACGTCGCTATGAAAAATTAAAAATAAATAATTAGAAATATTAAAAAAGGGATAATCTTTAATGGCGTCACAGAGCTTTGTGTTTTTATTTTAATAATCTAACAATTGATTATTTATTTATTCTTAATTGTTTTTTAAAAAAAAATTCTCTTTCTTTTTTTGGAGTAATTAATTGTTGAGTTATTATTTATTATTATAATGGCAAAACCAAAATATAAAACATCATCTGATTTGTGTGCTGATTGTGGAGCACTTGGTATGTTTTTTTTTTATTATTAACAATTATTAAATTAATAAACAATTATTAGATTAATAATATTTTAAAAATTGTCAGCTTTGAACATTCCAATGTAATGATTAATCAATTTGAACATGGAATAATTATTCAAAATAACAACAATAATAAATCTTGCTCCAAAAAATATTTAAAATAATTCAAGTCTAAATAAACTATTAATTAACATAGCAAATTAATTAAACAATACATTAAAAAAAAAAAAAAATACATGTAGTTTTTAATAATCTATTTTTATATTAAAAATCAAGCTATAATAATCATTTAAAATTATTTTTAAAGGAATCGTTTTGGTTCAAGTCCTCCCCCATTTACATGATGATTTAATATATAAATAAATTTTCTCAACGTCAGACAGGAAGTTGTCTATATTTATGTCATCCTCATACTAATTTAAAATATTTTTATCTTAAAATTAACATTTAAATAATTATCTTAATATTAATATTTTTGTATATATTTTTTATTTTATACAATAGAACCAGGATGGGCATCATTGAACCGAGCAATTTTGCTGTGTGATGAATGTTGTAGTATACACAGAAGTCTTGGTCGTCATGTATCACATATTAAATCACTTAATAAAGGAACTTGGAATACTTATTTACGTTCTGTATGTTGAATATAATATTAAATTAAATAATGATAATTGTTTTTTGTATTATAATATGTAAAATTTATAGATGGTACATACGCTGAATGACAATGGTGCAAATAGTATATGGGAACATTCATTATTAGATCCAAGTAATTCAAAAATAAATCGTCGTAAACCACAACCAAAAGATTCATTACATCCAACAAAAGCTGATTTTATACGTGCAAAACATCAACAGTTATTATTTGTATTACGTCCAAGTAAAGATGATTTTTCAAGTGAAGAAGAACTTAGTAAACAATTACATTCAAGTGTTAGAACATGTAATTTAGAAACATCATTACGTTTATTAGCACAAGGTGCTAATTCAAATTATTTTTATTGTGAAAAAGGTACAACACCTTTGCATGTTGCTGCACGTGCTGGACAATCATTACAAATTGAATTATTAATATCAAATGGAGGTAATCCAAATATTGTTGATTCAAATAAACAAACACCAGCTGATATTGCCAAGTAATTATTATTATAATTAAATAAATAAATATCGTTATTGTGTTTTATGTTAATTAAAATATTTCGATTTCGATTTTGTGTGTTTTTAGAATGGCAGGACATTTTGAGCTATCAGAGAGACTTGTTGAATGCATGTATGATGTTACTGATAGATTAACATTATTTGTTTGTTCACGTAAACCAGATCATCGTACACAAGAACATTTAATTATTCCTGAATGGGCTGTTACTATTGAACGTAATGAGCTGGCACTTGAAGCTAGAAATCGTTTACAAATGTTGTCAAATCATTTACTTGAAGAACTTGCTATGGATGTTTATGATGAAGTTGATCGTAGAGAAACTGAAGCAAGTAAGTTAAATAAATTATTCAATTAATTAATCATAAATTTAATAAAACAGATATTTAAAGAAAAAAAAAAAAATCATTGTAGATTTTAGAATTTAGAATCTACTTGGAAATTTATTATCTAAAAATCTATTTTACTATTTTTGTCCCAGTAATTATATGTTGTTAGTCAATATTTTAATGACTAAATATTTAAATATAAAAATTATTATTGATGTGTTGAAAAAACGAAATGAAAATATGAAAAAAAGTGTGTTTTCGATTATTTTTTTAGTATTTCATTATTTCGATATTATGATTAGGCTATCTATCAAACTGTTTTAATATAACTTTAGTATTTTTCCCTTGCATAAATGTTGTTTATTAATATGCATGATATGTTTCTCTTGCATCACCAGAGGAAAGGTAAGTCGAAAAAAAAAAAATAAAACTAAAAAAAAGTAGAAAATAACTGTCTGCTTTTTTAAAAATTTTTTTTTCTACAATTCCTCAATAGAAATTAATATAAATTACAAATATATTTATTAATATTTCTGTCATTCAAATCATCAATTGAATCATTATTGTATTAATTAAATTTTTTAATATTTTTATTTAATTATTATCTGATGTTTATTTATTGTTTTTAAAAATTTAACAGTTTGGTTATCAAATGCAACACTTCCTGAAAGAAGTACTGTACCATTTTTACCAGTAAATCCACATTTATCATCAACGAGAAATCAGGGAAGACAAAAATTAGCAAGATTTACACCAAAAGAATTTGCAACATTAATTATTGATTTATTAACTGAAGCTAAAAGAAGACATTTATTATCTAGTAATACTCCACTTCAAGGTTAATATTATAATTTTATTTATTACCAAATAAATGATAATATAAATAATATAATTTATAAATTTTTTAGATCCAATTGTATCAGCATTACGAAAAGAACAAATGTTAGGTAAACATGGTTCACAAATGTCTGATGATGAACCACTTTATGATAGTGTTGCATCAGATGATGATTATGCTGCTGTAACATCAGATATAACAAGTAATCAACAATCTGAAATTGATAATGAAAAAGCATTAGCACCAATGGCAAAAGGTTTACCATCAATTGTTGATGTATTAAAAAAACAATTAACATTATCAGAAACAACAATAAAAGAACTTAAAAATGAAATTGAAGAATTTAAAAATATAATAAATGAATTAAAAAATGAAAATAAAGAATTAAAAAATTATATTGAAATTAATGTTAAAAAAAATATAACAGATGATATTATAAATGGTCATAGTGGTAGTGAACAAGAGCCTGTATTAGAATCATTGACTGATTTAAGAACATCATCATTACCAAGAGGTAGCCAAAGACCAGCATCAATGTATGAAACACGTGAAGGATTAAAAAAACAAGGTGCATGGAATAATTCAAATTCACCAGTAAGTAAACGTGATGGTGATACATTAGTAAGACCAAATACAACTCAAAGTTTATGGGAATATCAAGCAATTAATTTACCATCAAGTGATGAAGTTACAAGACGTACTGAACAAGTTACAAGAAGAATACAAGAGCTATGGATGGCTATGCAAGATCCAGGACATCGTGAAGCATTTGTACCATGTGCTGAACGTATACGTGTTGCTGTTGCTGAATTAACTGCAATATTTCCACAGGTAAGAAAAACTTGTTTTATAAACTTATTTTAGATTAGAATTATTCCTCATTTCAATGTCAATTTTAGAATCCAATTGAAGACAATATTCGATCAGCATTACGTCAATTAAATGGTAACACTGGTCGATTACAAGCTGAATGTGCTGGTCTTCAACGTTGTACAAGTGATCCAGAACACATGGATCGTTGTTTACAACAAGTACGTTCATGTGCATATGACATTGCCAAAGCAACAAAATTACTCGTAACACAATTTCAATTATCTTGATCAGACAATAATTATTATAAAAAAAAAACAAAATCATTATCAAGATTATCTGTAAATAATTGTAAATTATTTTAGACACTTTTATCATTATTATTTTTAATAATCAAATTCATTTAATAATAACCAGTTTTTTTTTTTTTTTTATTAACATTTAAAATATATATAATTTTTACTATATAATTTAATAGCTGATTGAATTAATTACATGCTTTCAACAAGCATATCAGCTTTATGATTTTATTCTTAGCTTTTTTTTTCATATAAAAACAAAGACTGAGTAGTATTGTTTGATTTTACATGAAACAAAATTAAATAATGTAGGTGATTTAAAAGAAAAAAAACTCTATATTGCAATTTTTAAATATCAGTATGTGTGTGTGTGTCTATTTTTGTGCAATTAATTATAAAAAAATACCTACATTATTCAAGAAAAATTCGTCTTTGATAATATTTTATTTCTTTTTCAAAATCATTATTTTAATCAATTTATAACTATTAATTTTTTTTGCTATATTTATTTAAAATTAAAGAAAAAACATGTAAATCAATTTCAGCATGTATAATAAATTAAATAATCATTTACAATATATTTTAATTTAAATAAATTGTTATTAAAATTGTATAATCAATTTAAAAATACAAAAAAAAATAAAAACCAATTTGTTGATTGATAATTAATATTAAATATTGATAATTAACATGAAAATTATATTAAATAAAAAGTTAAATTTTAATTAAATATATAGTCGAAAATAAATAAATTAAATCATTGATTATTTATGTGTGTTGATGAAAAATAAAAAAATAAATAAAATTGATGTTGTTTTGTTTGTTTTAATTAATTCATGGTTATTTATTTTGTTAATAAACAATTTATCATAAAAAGTTAATTTATATTTTTGTTAAATCATAAAAGATAGTATTAATTTAAAATGTCTGCTGGTGAAATTAAGAAAGAAAATCCAGTACAAATATTTCATACATATCCATTTTGTAAATTGAGTGATATGGCTGATGATATTAAACAAGAGGCTATGGAATTATGTACAACAGCTGCTGAAAAATATTCAACAAATTATGAACATGCTGCTAAAATGATAAAACAAAGTCTTGATCAAAAATTTGGTCCACCATTTCAAGTTGTTGTTGGTGAATCATTTGGTTTTTCTGTAACACATCAAGAAAAAATGTTACTTTATATGTACACTGGTGGAAATATTGCTATTCTTATTTGGCGAACAGTTGCTGATTATTAAATATAAATAAATTATACAAAAAAAATTTATAATTTTATATAAATATCAATTTTTATTTCATCTTGCAAAAAAAACATTAATGACATTTTTATTTTAAAATTAAATAAAAAAAAACAGCTTAAAAATACTAAAGTAACTTTTTTTTTTTTTTTCTTGCCTGAGATTATTTTAAATAATAATAATACTTGTTATTTTGATTAAATTATTTAAGGTACAATGTTCAATAAATTAATGATAAATTTATATATATAATTATTATGCAGATTTCCAAATGCAAATTGCAAGATTACCAGCACAAAACATGTAAAGAAGATGTTTAAGTTGATAAGTTATTTCGAATCCATATCCTTCACCAACAACTGTATGCCATGATGCACCAAATTTTTTATCCATTGTTTCTTTAATCATACGTGATACACTCTCATAATTATCAGCATATTTTTCAGCAGCAGTTACACATAATTCCATCGCTTCTTGTTTCATTTCATCAGTCATATCACATTTCTGAAAATAATAAATAAATTTAAATAAATATTATTATTGATAAAATAAATTAATTATTTCTACACAACCCTTAGAAACCATTTATTGATCTATTTTTTCTCTCCCTAAATTTTATCGAAATTTTTCTATCAAAAGTAATATTTTTTTTCTACAAATAAACTTACCCTACAAAGTGGATAAGTATGAAGTATTTTAACAACATCATCTTTTTTAATTTCTGTCATTTTTACAGGTGTTTTTATTGTAATTATTTAATCACCCTTTGAATAGAAAAAAAATAAAGAAAAGAAAGGAAAAAAAAAAAATTGTAAACAAGTAGTAAGTGAGTCTGACCAAATAATTCCGTCACTACTGTGATGATTCGCAGAGTAGGGAATATCTGTGGACCATAATTCAGGGGGGGATATAATTTTTCCCCTCTTTGATCATCCCTTCTATCAAAAAGTGCATCCCCTCTTTGGTATTATAAGCAGGAAATAATTAAAAATCTCATTGGCTTAATTTCCTGTTTTTGTTGAAATACAATTTTTTATTTTTTTATGTATCAATGTTTACAATGATTAAGATTTTATTGACATTCATTATTAAACTGTCGTTGGTGTTGTACAATAAATAAAAAATAATGACTTCAAGTGAAAATTTAAATATTATTTTAAATGATTATAATGAAATTGATAAGCTAAATCCTGATTGTATTGTTGAAATATTTAAAAAATTAAAAATACATGATAGATTAATTGTTGAACAAGGTAAATAATTTTTAAAAATATATATTTTTGTAGTTTATTTATTGATTATTGTTAAATTATTTATAAATAGTTTGCAGTAAATGGAAAGATTATAGTCAATTTTCATGGAGTAATATTAAAACACTTGATACTTTGACAAATGATTTATATTGTAATAATTGTTTTTTAAAACAAATGCAAATTATAAAAATAATAAAACATTGTGGTAAATATTTAAAAAATTTATTTATAACACCAAATGGAGAATTTGATTCAAAAATAATGCCAATTATTGGTGAATATTGTATGAATCTTGTTACAATTGAACTTTGGCTTCGAAGTTATCAAGAGATTGATTTTTTAAATGTTTTTAAAAATATGAAAAAATTGAAAACAGTTAAAATATTTGGATATGTGTTGGATAATAATGGAGATACTGATGAATTTGATGGAGGTGAAAATAATGAGACAACTTTTTTGGACAATATAACAACGGGTTTGGAAAAATTAACTATTGAAAGTTATTTGCATGGAAAATTGATGCCTAAACATATAGCAGAGGTAATATTTTTGATTATTTTAAAGTTTTATTTCATGACTAAGACAGTTCATTCACATTTATGTGCGTATATCAATTATCAAGTTGTTTTCGGGTTAAATGATAAGACATACTCGTTAAAAATCAAAACAAAATTTATCATTTTTTTCTCAAGTAATCACTGATATAACTGATTTTTTTTTTTATTAACGATCAATAATGTTTGTTGATTTTTTATTTTCTATCATTTTATAAACTGGTGTACTTTCTGATGATCTAAAAACAAAATATCGTATTATTTTTTAAATTAATTTTATAAAATGTTTAAAGACATTGAAAAAGTTCATTCACATCAAGGTGTTTTTGTTTTTTTTTTGTTATGAATTTTATTTAAAAATTAAAAACATGCCGTAATAAATAAAGTGAATGAAATTATTGGTAAAAAAATTAGAGTAATTCAACAGTTTATAAATTAAAATTTTAAATTTGTTAAATTTATTTCGTTCACGTGTTAAAAGGTAAAAGAAAAAAAAAAAAAATTAAAATTTTAAAATAAAAAAATTAGCTTTTACAAAGGGTTAAAAATTTCGAAATTTATTTTGCTGTTAGATATACACATTTATCAATAAAATATATTAAAAAATTTAATAAAATTAACAAAAAAACAAAAACAAATAAATTTCCTTAACACAAGTTTAGACAACGAAAAAAAATTTAAACACAAAAACAAAATGATTTAAAGCCAATGAAAAAAAATGTTTAAAAAATAACTCAATATAAAAAAAAAAATCATTATTCCTCATGTTAGAATTTTTCTCAACTGTTTAATATATTTTTCCACTGTTTAATATGTTTGTTTATTTTGTTTACAGACACTGATTAAATTTAATAATCTCCGGGAGCTTGAACTCACAAACTGGCAATTTGATAAACATGCAATGGAAATAATAACAAAAAAAATAACATTAACTCATCTAAATATAAATTATTCACGTTTGGACAATGTAAATTTTTCAATACCACATCTAATTAATCTTGAACATCTAACACTAAATCCCCTCAATTTCTATGAATGTAATTTAACCGATGAAAATTTATTAAACATTATAAACAACTGTAAAAAATTAAAACATTTAAATATATCAAGCTTTAAAAATATATCACGTTTTGCACTTAAAAAAATTAAAAATTTAAAAAATTTACAAGAACTTTTATTAAATTCAACAAAGGTTGATGATGGTGTTGTACGTCATTATCATAATCTTCGTATATTTGAATGTGAAAATTGTAAAAAAATTACTGATTATGGTGTTAAAAAAATATTTAAAAAATCACCAAATATTGAGCGTTTAAAATTAAGTGGTTGTCAAATTACAAGTCAAACAATTAAATACGCATCAACATTGACAAAAAATTCTAAAAAAAAATTATGTCTAATTGTTGATGATGATATTATAAATAATTTTGATGACATTAATAATATCAAACCATTTTTACGTCTTGAGGATCATTATGAATTACATTTTTGGGAATAAAAATCTCAAAATATTTTACATCAAACTTATTTTTTTTTTTAAATAATATAAATATTTTTTATAAATTAAAAATTACATTTTTCAATCATTTATTAAACGTTTAAAATTATTATTTTTATAATTAATTTATTCAAAAAAATTTAACAGATTTATTTGATTTTTTTAATGCGCTTTAATTTACTCAAATTAATGAGATAGAAAAAAAAATATATGCATTTATAAATTGCCGTATATTATGTTAAATATTATTGATAAATTTTTGATAATATATATCTTATCACTGGGTTATTAAACTCTCAATATAGATCTACATAAATTTATCATAAAACGTCTGGCAAATTAAGCCAAGAAATATTTATATAACATATATAAAATGCTCCAAATTTTTTAAATTAAATAATGTATTTTTTCGTTTTTAAATGTAAATAAAAAACTCACATATATTATAAAAAATGTAAATTTTTAATTATTTAATTTACTTGAAATAAATAAATATTAGATATTTTTTCGTATATAAAGATGATCGAAATTGTATTAAAATTATTTATAAATTATCGTTGCAAAAATTATTGAAGAAAAATGTCGTTATTAAATTGCATAAAGAAAATATCAATTATTTTAGTTGTTTATTTTTCATGTAAGTTTTTAAAATATATTTTTAACAATTAAATATTTTTGCTAACTAATTTTAAATATATTTTTTAAAGATGTTAATTGTGAATTTCATCAAAGAATAAGTAACGGAATTGCTGTGGCTTCCGGTGAACTACCATATCAAGTATCAATTCAAAAAGATGGACAGCATCACTGTGGTGGTAGTATCATTGATGAATATCATATATTAACAGCAGCACATTGTGTTGTTGGAAGAGGAAATATATTAAATTTAAAACTTCAAATATTAAGTAGAACAATTAACCAAGTATTTCCCGCTGGTGAAATAAGAGATGTTAAATTAATTATTCCACATCAAAGTTTTGTTCATGAATCATCTGGAATATATGACATTGCAATATTAGTGGTAAGTAATTAAAAAAATATCCATGTGTGTTAATTAATTTTAATTGATGTTAATTAATTTATATTTTTAGTTGGCAGTACCAATTAAAATTGATAGTTATCAACGACCTATCACTGTTGCTCCATCAACTTATAACATTAAAAAAGACGATGTTGTATTGGCAAGTGGATGGGGTTCACCAAGTTCAAAGCATAGACCAACCCAAGACCTTAGAAAGCTAGAAACAATTATTATTGATAATGAAAAATGTTCACAAATGGTTAAAATAAATGTTCATGAATCATTTATTTGTACAAGAAAAGCACCTGGCTACAATATTTGTCAAGTAAGTTATCAATATTATCATTAATTGCTTTTAATTTGATGATAATTTAACATTCAATTGTTGAAATAATATAGCTATTGTTTAATATTTATTATTTTATCAATTTAATTTGTCTTTGTCAACAGGGAGACAGTGGTGGTCCACTTGTTCATAATGGACTTCTTGTTGGTATTGCCTCACAAAGTGCTTGCAATGGAGATGATCCTGATATGTTTACCAAAGTCTCTTATTACAATTCATGGATAAATGACGTTGTTACAAAATATCCTCGTTGATTTCTAAAAATAATAATGTAAACTTTTAAACTGTTGTAAATTAAATAAATAAAATATATATCAAAAATACTTTTTTTGTTTTTTTTTTAAATGTTTTATGACGTCTATTTGCATAGGTGTATTTTTCTTGTGACATATTTCGAATTCAATAAAGCTAACTAAATATTGACGAATTTTTTTAGCTTAATTATTCGAAATAATTTCTAACACATAAAAAAAAAATAGAAACATTAGTTAAACAAATTATTTTGTCATTAAAATGTAAATAAAACTTGAAAAAAAAAATAGTATAAAAGCTAATTAAAATTCAAATATTTTAAATGATTTGTCTGTTTAAAAAAATAAAAAATGACAATTGTTAAAATTATAACTGTTTTTTTGTCGCTTTACATTTCATGTAAATATTTTTTTAAAAATTATCAAATAAAAGAAAAAATAAAATCTTAATAAATTTTTGCATCAATTAATTAATTTAAGTATTTGATTTTTTTTAGTTGGACATGGATACGTACCAAAAAAAATTCACAACGGTATGATAGCTAAAACTGGTGAAATACCACATCAAGTATCAATTCAAAGAGAAGGACATCATCACTGCGGTGGTAGTATCATTGATGAGTATCACATATTAACAGCTGCTCATTGTGTTGTCGAGGAAGATGGTCAACAAACTCAGGGCCTAAAAGTTTTAAGTAGAACAATTAATTCAGTAACTGGAATGAATGGACAATTACGAGATATTAAATTAGTAATTTCTCATAAACATTTTAATTATTCAAGATATGAGAATGACATTGCTATATTATTGGTAAGAAATGAATATACTTAAAAGAAAAATAATAGAAATTTTAAATGTAAAATTGTTACAGTTGGATGTACCAATTAGTTTTGATGAGAATCAAAATATAATTAAATTCTCTGGTGCATCATTTGATATGAAATTAAAACCAGGTGATATTGTCATTGCAAGTGGATGGGGTGAAACAGAAAATAAACAATTATCTGAATTATTAAAAACGGTGAAAACTCATGTTATAAGTAATGATAAATGCTTACAATTAGATCCACGTACTAAAAGTCGAAATTTTATTTGTACTCATTCACCACATAGAAATTGTGGTGTAAGTTTTGTAAGTTTTATTTTACGATTAAAGTATTTATTTAAAATTATTTTGTTAATTAGAATATTATACTTATTTGTGACACAGGGTGACAGTGGTGGACCACTTGTTTATGAAGGTGTTCTTGTTGGTATTGCAGCACGTAGTTGGTGTAATGGTATTGCACCTGATATATTTACAAGAATTTCAAAATACAATGAATGGATATATCAAGTCCTTGCAGCCTTCCCAAATTAATTGACTGTATTTTGACAATATTTTTTCCTTGAATAAAGAGATCACTTGAATGTTGCTGATTTTAGATTAAAAGGTTTTGATTTTTTGTTGTGAAATTACTTGCAAACTTAATTAAGGTACCTTCTTATTAGATCTATGTTTCTGCTGAAAGACTTTTTTTTTTTTTGATATATTTAGATATTATTATTTAGAAAATTTTAACAAAACGAAATTCCTTTTTGTTTCTTCTATGTTGTTAATACAAATCGTATCATTTTTCGTGCAATTACTAGTCAAAGAGAAAATAGAAAATGGTCTGTCAACAGCATGTTGAGAATATTTTTAATTCATTTTTAATTAATAACGTTATATTATTCACTTTTAAATACATATCTTGAAATTCTTTTTTAACTGGCTACGTACAAAAAGACGATCGAAACAAATTGATTTATGCTTGTGTGAGTGCGTTGGTGTGAGTACCACAAATGTGCTGAGCAAAACAAAAACAGCTGATCTTGAAAATATTCATATTGTGTTAACCTAACAGTCAATGATTGTTAATTTATTGTTCGTATTAATTATAAACATTTAACACTAAATTCCAACTCTAATAAATTAAAAAACAAAGAAAAATTCAATAAGATGGCATCAAGATTCAGTGGAGCACTACAAATAACATCTCTAGATGATTTCATCACTCCATCACAAGTTTGTTGTTCAACTATATCATCATTAATAAATTTAGATTTAAAATTAACATAATATTTATATTTAAACAATTATTCAACAGGAATGTATCAAGCCAATTGATATGAAAAAGTCCAAAATTGTAACTGGAGCTAAAATAAAAATACAAGATGATGGTGCCTACATGGAAATCAATGAGGTAAAATATATTTTTAACATTAATTTGTCATATTACTTTATTTAATAATACTAAACAATTATTTAATTAATTTAGAAAGGATCAGAAAAATTAGAAAAAGTTGAAATAACACTTGCTGATTGTTTAGCATGTTCAGGATGTATAACATCAGCTGAAAGTGTTTTAGTATCACAACAAAGTCAAGAAGAATTACTACGTATATTTGAAGAAAAAAAAATGAATGAAAGCAATAATGTAAATACAAAATTTATTGTTGTTAGTTTATCAATACAGCCAATACTATCATTAGCTGAAAGATATTCAATGAATCCACAAGAAACAATTGAAAAAATTGCTGGTTATTTTCGTGAACTTGGTGCTGATATGATACTTGATATGACAATTGCTGATGATTTTGCATTACTTGAATGTGCTAAAGAATTTGTTGATAAATATCGTGATAATAATAATATGAAAAATGATAAAATACCAATGTTAGCATCATCATGTCCAGGTTGGGTATGTTATGCTGAAAAAACACATGGTAATTTTATTCTTCCTTATATAAGTTCTACAAAATCACCACAACAAATAATGGGATCATTGGTTAAAAATTATTTAGCTGATATTAAAAATATATCATGTGAAAATATTTATCATGTTACATTAATGCCATGTTATGATAAAAAATTGGAAGCATCAAGAGATGATTTTTATAATAAATTAAAAGAAACAAGAGATGTTGATTGTGTCATTACATCAAGTAAGAGCATCATTTATTTATCATTTTTCTTTTGATATTTATTGATCAATTGTTTTGTTATTTTTTGCAGTTGAACTGGAACAAATGTTGGATCAACAAAAGAAAGATTTATCATCACAAAAACCAGATAAAATTGATCGTCCTTTTGAAACAATTGAGGAAAATCTTGATTATGAATTAAAATCACATCGAGGCTCTGGATCTGGTGGTTATGCTGATTTTATATTTGATTATGCTGCTAGAAAATTATTTAATATTGATAATGTTAAACTTGAATATAAAACAATTAGAAATCCAGATTTTCAAGAAGTTTTATTGGAACGTGATGGTAAAATTTTATTGCATTTTGCAATAACAAATGGTTTTAGAAATATTCAAAATTTAGTACAAAAGATAAAACGAGCAAAAGAAAAATGTTCATATCATTATGTTGAAGTTATGGCATGTCCAGCAGGTAAAAATATCAAGCACTTGTATTTTTTATTATTTTTTTTTTGAAGTATAAATAATTTAATTTATTTTTTATAAGGTTGTCTAAATGGTGGTGCACAAATACGACCAAAGGATGGATCTCAACCACGTGATTTGGCATTAAAATTAGAAAAAAAATATCATGAAATACCAGAGAGTAATCCTGAAGACAATAAGCTGATTAATAAACTTTACACGAGTTGGTTAGATTCCGAGAACTCGGACAAAGCTCAAGCACTTTTAAAAACTCAATATCATAAAATTGAAAAAATGAACACTGCACTTGCTATGAAGTGGTAAAAATTAATTATCATTAATATCAACTACATAATTCCCATTAGATTTTTTTTGTATTTATTTATCAGTGGTAATAATAAATGATTGAGTTTATTTTAAATAAAAATCTTGGACCCTGATAATGTGCATCCTTAAAAATAACAAAAATCAAACTTAATTTGTACAACTTATTTAATGGTGAAATACATAACAATAATGAAAATCAAATAACAAAACAACAACAACAAGTGTATTACATAAATATAAATTAAAATAATAATTATGTTTAAAAAATTCTCTTTTTTTTTTTGTTATAAATAAATCTTGTAATTGAATTAATTTATATTTTTAAATTAAAAATATATTAATTTTAATTATTATCTTGTTCCCTCATTATCACCAGAATAATTAGAATCTTTTGATTCATTTTTTATGATTTTATCATCATCATTAATAACTAATTCATCACAATTATTTTTTTTCATTTTCTTATCAAAATTATCATTTTTTTCAAGCCAATTTTGATTATTTGATATTTCTCTTGTAACAACAATAAATAATTCCTTGTCTTTACAATTAATTTGGTCTTTAATGTATTCAATAAATTCATCATTATTACCAATATAATATGGAGCATCTAATTTCGAATCAAGATTATAATAGTAACCATTTAATTTCTTTAATGTAATCCAATGACGTTTTTTCAATGGCAATGATACAAAACCAAATTTATATTCTGTTGGTACATTTAAAATAAAACCACTGATATTGTTTAACATCAAACATCTTGGATCCCTGAATAATCAACATATAAATTCCATTAAAATATGTTTTTTTAAATAATAAAAATTAATAGTAAAAAATAAAATAAACAAACCTTCTTTTATCAAACCAAATTGCTTCACAATTTTTACGCTGTAAAGCAGCCATTATCACATTAATATCATAATTACCAAGGCCAAGTAATGATTTATGTGGATTAATCCAAACATCAGGACTCAAACCATAACATATTTCATCAAGATCTTGTTTATTATATTCTCTATGCTGAAATAAATTATTCAAAGCATGAAGAGCACACAGCTCTTTCATCTGTAAATAAATATAAAATTATATTATTAAACAATTTACATAAATAAATTTTAATAAACAATCAACTACCTGTCGTTCGTGATAAATTGATCCTGTCATATCATTTATTTATCAATAATTTATCAACATTATTTGTGTTTGTTTTTCAAGACAAAAAAATACTCCAAAATTTAATTTTATTATTTATAAATAATTATTACAATTGACACGTGTTAAATTGACAGTTGACACTAATTAATGTTGTCATTTAATTGTCAATATTATTGTAATTATCAACTAAAATCCCGGTGTAAAAAAAAAATATAGACGTCGTTTTAAAATAATAACAAAATGACAAGTGACTTTAGACTAAAATTTATTTAGTGCTCTTTTTTTTTTTTTTTTATTTATTTATTATTATTGTTGTTATTATAATTCTGGCAAATGATAGCGAAGCGTAATTACATTTTTGATATTAAATGTATATTTAATCAGTGTTTAAGTGTCATTTCGTCAAAGACAACACCGGTCAATTGACATTTCGATAATTAAAATTGAAAATTTTGGTAAATATTATTTGTTTTTTTATTGTGTTATTTTTAATTTACTGTTATATATTTTTCTTTCATTTTTTTTTTTCATTGTTTCTTATGAAAGTTGACCTGGCAGCTTTCTCTGTACCATGAGGATGATGTTTTATTTTTATTTTTCAATATGTGTTATATATTTTTGCCCTTGAATTCTTCAATATGCTGACAATTTTATTTATATTTTAATATCATAAAATTAATTGGTGGTAAATTATCATTAATTTTTATGATGAAATAACTCAAATTAATTCGTTATCTATGTAAATATATATATTATTTTTTTATTAGATTAACTTTATATTGATAAATTTATTATAAAAATAAATAATTCAATTGTTTTTTATTAACTCAATAATAAAACTAATAATAATATACTTTTTTTTTTGTTTATTTTTACAGCTGATTTATCAGACAATTTATTATTTTTTTGAGATCAAAATAAATTAAATTTTTTAAAAAATTATTGTCATTCAGTAATGCGATCAAGTGTATCAACAATATACAGAAGAAAATTTGGTTTTAAATATTGGAAGCTGATAATTGTTAACGTGTAAATCAACAGCTGGATAATTCTAAATTGAAAAACCTAAAAATTTATCATTTAACAAAAAAAAAAATAAAATTATAAATTAAAAAGAGAAAAAGAGAGAGTTATAATTTAATAGTTGATAATGTCAACAACTGAGCCGATGATGTCAACTGAGGATGAAATACCTCCGAGTCAAGAAACTCCAGTTGTTCCTGATTTTTCCAGCATCAGAGGAAAGGTAATTTAAAAAGAAAATATTAAAATACAAATGACAAGACAGATTAATTATCTTTTAGTTTAATTAAAATCATATTTTTACCTATTAAAGGATGTTCTTGTAAGTCCATCTGAAGAACAGTATGAGCTTTTATTAAGAAGACTAAAAGAAAGAGTTCAGGATGGTGGATCTGAGACAATTTTTGACATTGGAATTGGAGAAGGTTAATATTTTTCGATGAGTAATAGAAAATAAAAAAATAAATAAAATATATTTAATTTACAGATGGTTCTGAAGATGGTTTAAAACAAGATGAATATGATGCATCAGTTGCAACACTTCAATCACTTGCATCAACACTTGAAGCTGATTGTGTTCTTCTTCGTCAGAGTAAAGTTGATAAAGGTTTAACTGGACAATATTTAGTTCGTCAACGTTTAGATCAACAAGATTTTTTGGAAATTCGTGTTGCTGTTGTTGGTAATGTTGATGCTGGTAAATCAACATTACTTGGTGTATTAACACATGGTGAACTTGATAATGGACGTGGTCTTGCTAGACAAAAATTATTTAGACATAAACATGAAGCTGAAACTGGACGTACAAGTTCTGTTGGAAATGATATATTAGGTTTTGACAGTGTTGGTAATGTTGTTAATAAACCAGAACATGGTTCACTTGATTGGGTTAAAATATGTGAAAAATCATCAAAAGTTATAACATTTATTGATCTTGCTGGTCATGAACGTTATTTAAAAACAACTGTATTTGGAATGACTGGACATGTACCAGATTTTGGTATGCTTATGGTTGGTGCAAATGCTGGAATTGTTGGAATGACTAAAGAACATTTAGGTCTTGCATTAGCTTTATCTGTACCTGTATTTGTTGTTGTAACTAAAATTGACATGTGTCCACCAAATATATTACAAGAAAATTTAAGATTATTAATACGTATATTAAAATCACCAGGTTGTAGAAAAGTACCAGTTATTGTTAAAACACCAGATGATGTTGTTGTAAGTGCAACAAATTTTGTATCAGAACGTCTTTGTCCAATATTTCAAGTATCAAATGTTAATGGTGAAAATTTAAGTTTATTAAAAATGTTTTTAAATTTATTAACTGCTAAAATAACAAGTCATGATAATAATGAACCATCTGAATTTCAAATTGATGATACATATTCAGTACCAGGTGTTGGAACAGTTGTATCTGGTACAACATTAAAAGGTACTATTAAATTAAATGATGTATTATTACTTGGTCCAGATCCACTTGGTCATTTTATACAAATTGCTGTTAAAAGTATACATCGTAAAAGAATGCCAGTAAATGAAGTACGTGGTGGACAAACAGCAAGTTTTGCATTAAAAAAAATAAAACGTTCACAAATAAGAAAAGGTATGGTTATGGTATCACCATTATTAAATCCACAAGCATGCTGGGAATTTGAAGGTGAAATATTAGTGTTACATCATCCAACAACAATATCATCAAGATATCAAGCAATGGTACATTGTGGTTCTATACGTCAAACAGCATCAATATTAACAATGTCACAAGATTGTTTAAGAACTGGTGATAAAGCACTTGTACATTTTCGTTTTATAAAACATCCAGAATATATTAAACCAGGACAAAGAATGGTTTTTCGTGAAGGAAGAACAAAAGCTGTTGGTAATGTTTTGAGATTAATTCCACATTCAACACCTGGTATAACACAAAATTTAAGATCTGGAAAAACAAATAAAAGTGGACAAGGAAGACAAAATCATGTTAGTTTTAAATTATTCATTTAAATTTTAGATAATATCAAATTTTAATAATATTTTTTCTTTATATTTAGATGACTGATGGAACTGAGGGTAATTCTAGCTTTGATGGACAAGTATCTAAACGTGAAAATATGCCACAAAAATCAGGCTCTGGACCAGCAACTAAAAAAGGAAGAGGAAAAAAAAATGGACGTCCTCATAATCCGGGAAATTTTAATTCAACTGTTCAACCACTTGCTGAACAAAATCCACCAGCTAAAAACTAAATTTTCATTTTCTTTTTCATTTTCTTTTCTATGTGTACAAAAAAAAAGAGAAGAAACAAAGGGATTATTAATCTATCATAAATATATATATATTTTTTTTCTTTTCATTAAACTTAATTAAAATTTACAATTAAAAATTTATTACGCGCACACTGGTGGATATCAAAAATAAAAAAAAAAAAGTCAGTATTTTTGTAAAAAAAAAATACTTGAAGAAAAAATTTAATTATAAGAATATTGTGAAAAACATATTTTGAAAACAATTTATATTATGTATTTGTTATTATGACAACAAAAAAAAATTGACAAAATGATTATGATCATAATTTTTTTCATTTTTCATTGATTGAAAATATATATTTGGATAAAAAAAAAAAACACAAAATTTTTAATTATTAAATTAAAATAAAAAAAAAATAATAAAATGGCTCTAATGTTTACATGATTATTTAAACAATAAATGTTAAATAATTTTTCTGCTATTTATGATAATTGTTCAGACTAATAATTATAAGAAAATAAATGTGATTTTAATGATGAAATATTTAATGATAATGCATCAAGTGTGAAAAATAAATATAAAAAATTCTGGATTTACTTTGAATAAAAATAAATATGTAATAAAAATAGTCTTGTTTTTTGTTTTTTAATTAATAATATTATTAATTCATTTTTTAATTAAAATTCTACACATTAAAATAATAATTAAAACATTATTTTTTCATTTGTTTTGAACTATTTTCAACACTTGTTTTAATGTCATTTGCATATTTTTCAGCAATTTTTTTTAATTGAATTGCAAATTCTTTTGGATCTGATGGTAATTTATGTGTGCCACTCATTGATGATGTTTTTGTTAATAAATAAACAGTTAATTGGGCAGCACGTCTCATGGGTCTTGATTGAGCAACTTTACTAACAAGTTCCTCACTATTTGCAAAATAACGAAGTAAAAGACGTAACATTTTTGCAGGTAATTTATTGATGGCTGATTGAATTTTATAAATTAAACTTTTGGTACTTCAAATGTACACATATTACGATATTTAAATAATAATTCTCTTTTTAATTTTAATTGTTTACGTAGTGTTTCTAATTTTTGTAATTGTTCTTCTTTGCTGTATTCAATTCCTGGTAAACGTCTTATCTATAAATTTAATTAACATTCAATTTATCAATTACGTATTAATTATTTTTATAAAATATGTTTACCTGTGATCTGACAGAATCCAATTTTTTTTGTAACTCCAATATTTTTTGACTTGTGTCTTGTGTTTCCTTGGCTTTTTGAGTATTATCGTAAGGATCTTTTTCAACACTGTAAATAATATTTGTTTGTTAATAAATATGCTATAAATAATTTACTATTTATTATCAATTTGTTTTTGTAGATTGAATGAATAAGATAAACAAAAAAAAAATTGGAGCCTAACCAACAAATTAGTAATCTGACCTTCTAATAATTTCGTAAATAATTGGTAAAATTTCAATATCTAAATCATCAACTGTAAATTGATTTCTAGTTGGTTTTTCCTCAATTGTTTCAACAACTTCCATTTTTTTTTGGTTATTTTTTAAATTAAAACAATTAGTTTAATAAACATTGACAGAAAAAAATGAATATTTTTATATTAAATTCACCTTTTGTTGCTCTCTTTCTCTCCCTCTCTTTCTTCTTGTCACTTCTTGTGGAAAATTCACAATAAAAAAAAAAAAAAAATAGAGAGCTAAAAAAATGAAAATGAAAAATTACGCCTGCGCAGATAGCGTCAAGTTTTGGCGGTTTAAATTTGAAATACATCCAAATGAAGAAAATTTTATATTTAAAAAAAAAATTGTTTATTAATGTAAAAAATGTTTGTTACTAATTTATTTGTTTTCTTTTATTTTTTTTTGTTGTTATTGTGTTCTAGATAAACATTAATATTACAAAGTTCAAAAAATAGAATCGAATGATTGTGACGTTTTTTATTTCATTTTAATATGTTTTCGTTTTTGGGTCGTACGTTTTCATATAAAAACAGCATGTGTTAAAATATCAAGTCTAGAAATCATTGATGATTATCAACGAAATGATCAACCCAATTTTTTATTTATTATTGTTTCTAACAATAAAATCAAATATCTTCATAACATGTAAGTAAAAATATTGTCCTAAATAATATAAATATATTTTTCTGTTCATCTTTATCTTGTCATTAATTTAATTCAACAGGTTCAGAAGATTTTTCACCGTTAAAGAGTTTTTTTAAAGCACCTGTTATCAATGTTCCAAATGTGGATGGAGAAATATATAGATGTTCAATGACTCGTCATGATAATGATGATCCAGATGAAAATAAATGGTCGATAAAAAGTACATACTGGTCAACAAAATTGGAGCATATTGGAGCAAACAATTCATGTTCATTTATAATTAAAAAAACATTTGATAAATGGTATGGAAAATGGATTGTTACTACTTTTTATAAAGATCAAAGTTCAGGTCTTGTTAAACTTCTATATTTAATTGATAAATATGATGTTAAATTAAATCAAACTGTTGTTAAATTAAACTAAAAATTAAATTAAAAAAAATATTACATTTTTATTGAACAATTATTAAAAAATATTTGAAATTAAGAAATTGTTTTTATTCTTTTATTTAATTATAAATTCTATAAATTCCTTTTTTTTTTTTTTTACTAATAAAAATGTTCTAGATCAACATTTATATAATAAACATCCGACTAAAATTTTATCTAAATCATTAAGAAAATAATTAAAAATAGAGATTGAACTTTTGACCGGTTATTGACCTGATATTAAAATTTAAAATAAAATATTTTGTCATATTAATTTACATAAACAATCATGTAAATTATAAATAAAAAAAATAACTTTTCAATAGTAATTAGTTTAATTTTTTGAAGTAAATTTATTTCGATTTATTTACTTGTAATATATTTTTCTTTCTGTTTTATTAATAATCACAAGAAATGATTTATATAAAAACATTTAAATTTTTTTCTAGTGTCATTAACAACAAGATAAATATTTTTTAAATAGATCAATATATTATGATCTATTATTGTGCTTATATTAAAATATATTTTAAGTCATTTCGTTTGGGTATAAAAAGCCAACGCTTTGCGTTATTAAGTTTAGAAGTAATTAAAAAATATTCAAGATGGTCAAGCTATTTTTTCTTGTATTATTATTTTCAATAATAAAATCCAATATATTTATAACATGTAAGTAAAATTTAAAAATAAAATTGATTATTTGTTTTTAGAAATTAATGAAATATATTTTTTTTAAACAGGTCATCTTGTTTCATTGAGTCAAAAAGTAATTGACAAACCAATTATTATCAATGTTCCAAGTGTTAATGGAGAAATATACAGATGTGCAGTAACTCGTTCTGATAATGATGATCCACATGAAGATAAATGGTCAATAAAAAGTACATACTGGTCAACAAAGTTAGAACGTATTGGAGCTAAAAATAATTCTTGTTCATTTAAAATAATAACAGCTCCTGATGGATGGCTTGGAAAATGGATTGTCACCACTTATTATAAAGATAAAACTTCAGGTCTTGTAAACCTTATATATTTAATTCATAAATATGATATTAAATCAAGCGAAAATATTATTCAACTGCATTAAATAATACACTCTACTTATCAAAATTTATTTTCAATTGATTGTTGAAAAAAATAAAATAAATATTAAATTTATAAACAGTTTATAAATTGTTAAAATGTTAAAACTAATAAAATAAAAAACAAATCAAGTGTATTTTATGTTTTTTTATTACTAAAAATTTCCATTTTTTCTTTTATCAATTTATATTATTAATAATTTTTAGCTATGATGTTGTCTTTTTTGCCAAGTCTTACAAGACAATCATCGGATTCACCCTGAAATCAAAAAAATAAAATGAATTAATTACAGTTCAATGAAGCCTGATGATACCTGCTCTTGATATATATTTTTTTATTTCAATTAATTATTAATGAAAAATATTTACCATACGACGAATTGCTCCACAAATGGCATAAGCTTTGTTTGTACCAGACATACGTCCAGTTGTTGGATCAACATCAGCAAGTGTCAATTGAATTGAAGCATGATCCTTGGCATGGATAATTCTATTGCTGCTTGAGCTGAAAAAATAAAAACATAACCTTTAAATGACTGTCAACAATACACTTGACTAATAATAATAATTCACCCACTTTTCAATAATAATTAACAAAAAAATACACAAAATTAATATTATTAATTAATTAAATAATAAATATTAGACAAAAAAAATTAATTATTAATAATTTTAAATAATAAACCACGTGCAAAACTCACCATTTTCTTGGCCAGTAAAGGTCAACAAATTCTCTTGCGTCGTTTTCCATTTTATGTATTTCTATAAAAATAATAATTAAAATATCAATAAAACATTTTATAATAATTTATTATATTTATTATAAATAAATTAATTAATTTATGATTCTTACAATGATTCTCCAACGAGACCAAAAATTAGAAGAGCAAAACTCAAAAGAGGGTAAAAAAAAGAGCAAGACAACCAAGTGCAACCAAGAACGCCAAACGAAAAAAATTCAGAAAATTACAAATATAATTTACAGATGGCGTTTTAATTGAAAAAAAAAAATTCATTCATTTGAACAACGATAATTAATTGTTTTTTTTTTTTTATTAATATTTATGTATATTAATTAACTGTAAATAAAAATAAATACAATAAATAATAAAATATAATGCCTATAAATTGAGATTGCACATTGCACAACTTGATTTATTTATTAATAATCATCAAAATAATTTAATACCACATCAAACAATGAAAAAATTAATTTATAAATATTGGGTGTTTATAAAGAGAGATTAATTTTTTTAATTAATTTCTTAATACCAGAGCAGTACGTTTTTTAAAATAATTTTTGTATCCTTGTCAGTCATCGAGAAAGTAAAAATGATTATTTATCCACTGACAATTAAGCCTTTAATTTTCAATTAAAAATTTTATTATTATATTTAATATATACCTTTTGTTTTGAAAAAAAGAAAATTATATAAATTAAATTATTATTTAATTTTTTTTTTCATAATTTTGTCTCAACTGGTTATTTAATTCTACTGTCTAGCTATAAATTAATTTATTTTCATGTTTAAAAAAAATAAATAAATAAAGCTTAAATAAATTTTATTTATTTATTTTTAAATCATGAAAAATAATCTACTGAAAATTTAAATAATGGCTAATTTTTTTTCATCTTTAAAATCAATTTTTCATTTGGAAAAAAAAAAAAGAAAACTACGTTATTACAACTAAATTGTTTCGATTTTTTTTCAAGTACATTTTTAAATTTTTAAATTACTAAAATTTTAATGTTGTTGTTAAATTTATATTTATTCTTGCAATGTAAATAAATTAACATTTGCAAATTATATTTAAGATGAATAATAAAAAATAAAAAAATTAATTTTTCTCATTAATTATTGCAAAATAATTTTCGATTTGGCAGAATTAAATCGACATCTATTTTAATAAGAAATAATATTACAATTATGTATAATTTATATATCTATATTCATATATTTTAATTGATAAAATTAATTTCAACCTGACTGACTAACGCATTTTTTAAAAATCAACTCAAAAAAAAAAATAAAAATAACATTATGCAAAGTAGAAAGTTTTGGAATTTTTATTATATATTGTTTCGTTTTTCTATTTGAAAAATGTTTTTTGTTTTTCAAATCTTCGAGGAGGACAATTGGACATCAATCATCACTCGGTTTTTTTTTTTTATCAATATTATTTATATTGTTGAATTAAATTCGGTTGAAGAAGGAGAGAGGAAAGATTTAAGAGCAAATTGTATAAACGTAAAATATAAAATAAAAAATATTACCGTTATTTGTGGCCATATACAAAATCAATTAATGATTTTGTTAATTTTTTTTTTTTTAAACTAGAATTATATACAGAATTTTTTTGTATTATGGAAAAAAAAAAAACTACAAATTAATTGTAATTGTTAAATAAACAAAAAAATTATATCAAAATAAATCCCACAAATTTTTTCAGGTCCTCCCCGAAATATCCCTTATCATTAAATGTTTTTTTTTTTTTTTTCTTCAAATTCCTCATTTGTTGTTTATTTAATTTCGACAATTTATTTCTTTTGAAAAATCATCAAACTTATTTTTTTTTCTTCTCATTTATGATATTATTTTGTTTTTATACCATATCGAATATAATTATCAACTATATGTGATTATAAATTAATTAAAGAGCTCTTAACTTTGTATGTGTTTATGTGATTTTTTTTTTCCTTTGTTTTTTTTTTTTTAATTTCTCTTATTAATTTTCATTGAATAATCATAAGTTAATTGCAATTACGATAGCTTTTGTTTATTTTTATATTTTTTATAATAATTTTTAGCTGTTTATTCGATTCAACAATTCAAAGTGGAACCTCAATATTATTATTATTATATATATTTTTTTTTCATGTGAAATTATTAATTATTAATTATTATTATAATTTTTTTTTTATATACTAATACACTTTCTACACGAATTGTATCGTCGAATATTGTAAAACTGTTATTTTTTATCGAAAAAAAAAAAAAAAAAATTAAAAAAATATTGCGATGACAAAGCCAATATATAAAAGAAAAAAAAATGAAAGAAATTAAAAAAAAAAAAAAAAAAAAATATTTTACTCAAAAGCTCGGTGACTAGCGACATTCCCAAATTTTCACAGTCTGATCAACGCTGCCAGTTACCACATAAGGATGATGTTTGTGAAAATCTAAAATTAAAAAAAAATTATAAATAATATATAAAGATTTTAAAATGTAGATTTTTTATAATTAAAGAAAAAAATACTGACCAACAGATGTACAGAAATGTGTATGGGCTTCAAGTGTTTTCATTGAACGTTTATTACGTGTATCCCATACACGAATTGTTTTATCATCAGATACACTGACAATAAATTTACCACCAGGATGAAAAACAATACCACGTACCCAATTATCATGTCCATTAAGTATAAATAAACAAACACCAGCAGTTACATCCCAAACACGTATTGTTTTATCACGTGAACCAGATGCTAAAAATGGTCCTTCATGTGCACCTTTATTATCAGCACCAGCAGCAGCATTTATTGCTGCTCTTGATGTTTCTGGTGCCCATGCAATGCATTCAACAACATGATCATGATCTCGTAATTCAACCTTTTTTTTATAAAACAAAATAGAAATATTAATATAAATAGATGGAAATTATAGAAAGAGTACATTTGTTGCATTTGTCTAGTATAAAATGTAGACTGCAAGATTTTTATTTAAAATAAACTCAATTATTTATTAACGTTGATAAATAAATGCAAAAAAAATCTAATGGAAATTATGTAATTTAATGTAAAGTAAAATTTCGAAGCTGATTAATTTGATTGTAAAATTATAAAATGATAATTTATTTATTTTTTTATTTTGACACGTTATGCACCTTGAAAATTGGAGCAGTCTGTTATAATCTCGTATTTTTTTTTTCACATCACACAACACTGTCGTACATCACCGTAAAACTCTCGAAGAAATATCAAAACAAAAAAAAAAAAAAAGGATAAATTTCATGACTCAATTTAATTTTAATAAAAAAATACTCGGCCAAAAAATATATTTATATTTTTTTCAACTTTTTCATAGCTATCTTCACAATTACCTAGTTTTTTTTTATCAAAAAATAATTGAAAATTTGATTCATAGAATTTTTTTATTTCTTTATCAATCTGTATATTTATTTATGTGTATTGAGTCGATAAAATACAACAAAAACAACAGCTGTCTTTGACATTAATAATCGCGTAAAAATAAATACACGATTTCAGGAAATAAATGGAGACGTTAAAAATCAATACTGTACTCTTTCATTTAAATTTAAATAAATAAATAATAATTGATAAACTTACTTTGGTATCTTTTGTTGCCATATGCCAAATACGAATTGTCTGATCATTTGAACAACTTGCAATAAGTTCACCACATGGACTAATTCTAGCCATTCTAACCCATTCTCTATGTCCAGTTAATGTTTTAACACAATAACCAGTTGATACTTCCCATATTTTTATTGTTTTATCACGTGATGCACTTACAATAAAATCACCTTGTGGTACAAATGCAACAGAATTAACATTATGATCATGTCCATTCATTGTTTTAACACATGCAAATGATTGATGAAAATCCCATAATTTTATTGACATATCAGCACTGCATGATGCCAATAATTTACCAGATAAATCAAATGCAACATCTTGTACACTTTCTGTATGTCCTTTTAGTGTACGTTCAAAATCACCACTTTCAAAATCCCATACCTACAAAAAATTTATCATTTATTAATAAACAATTTTATTTAATCATATATTTATCAATTTACCTTAATTGTTGCATCTTCACTTGCTGATACAATAAGGCTAAATACAGGATGAAAAACAACTCTATTTATTGGTGCTCGATGACCAGCTAATGAATGTTTTTCTGGTGGTCTTGGTATCCATTCAGTTGATGAACGTTTACCACGTGTTGGTGCACCTTCAATAAATTCTTTTTCAGCTTCTGATAATTTTGACTCTAATTCCATTACCTTTAATAATAAATAAAATATAATAATAATTAAAATTTAATTTAATTTTAATTTTACCTTTTTTTGGAGTCTTATAACTGATGTCCATTTTTTTTCCAAAAGACCACCATATTTACGTTCAACTTCACCAGGCATATCAGCCTCTTTTTTAAATGCCTCAAGTGCATCCTGATAACCACTGCTACTAAGATAATCCGCAATCGCCTTATTTCTGTTAAAAAAAAAAACAAAATCATATTTAAAATTATTCAAGATAAAAATAAAAGTAAATTAGTTGGTTTCTTTTTAAACAAAAACATTCTACATGTAATTTTATTTATTATGTATTGAGATTACGATATAGTTATCTACTTTTATTTTTTCAAGCAATGTCACAAGAGTAGTCGACAAGTAACTATATAATAATAAACAAGCATTCAATATGCTAATTAAATTCTAATCCCACACTCGTTAAAAACCATTAAATGTTTATTATTTTATTTTAATAAAAATAATAAAATTAACAAGTAAATAAATTAATTTACACTAAATTTTTATATAATATAAATAGCATTATAAAAGATAAATAAAATTATATTTTTTTTTAATTCTAATTCAAATGTAAACTTAATATATTTATTTATTATTATAATTATTATTTTTAAATACACCTGTTTATCTGCTCTCTCTTTTATATGAGCATTGTTAAAAAACCACAAGAGGCGTGAAGAATAAAAGGTTCTTATTTGTCGTGGGAAAATTGTTGATGAGAATTAAAAAAATAAAAATATTTACATAAAAATAAGTAAAGGGATTAACGACCTCGTAAAGTTCTATAAATTTTTTATTTATCTAAATAATTATTGTAATTGTTTGAATGAATTTTTAATGAAAAAATAAAAAGTCGTGACTGTGTGATGTTGCACATCAAAGTCATTTTAATAATATTTAAAATTTTCAATAAATTGTTTATAATATTTTTATTTATCTCATGAAAAAATTTCGATTGGTTTTAGATTAATAGATAAATATTGAGAGTATTATAAGTAGAGAATAAAAAATATATTGAGAAAGGATTAAGGATGATGATGATTTTGTAGAAAGTAATAATGAAAAAAAAAAAAAAATAATAAAAAATTGAACGAGATTGTTGGGGTGAAAGGCAAGTGTATACCTTTGGGTCACGCTCTTTTGCTATTTTAGCACTTATTTCCTTTACAATCGACGGAAATTTATGAATCTCATATTGTCTTAATAATTTATTACATTGTTATAAGTGCATCATACTATTTTTAATAAAAGAAAAATTTATCTTTAAATTATTACCTAATATTAATTCTATAAAATTCATCTATTAATTTTTTATAAAAAATAGCAAAATAATCAAATATAAATTGTTTATAATCATTAAATTATTTTACGACATAATGACACAATGACGTCATCATTAAAAAACAATTAAAATCAAATTTCGAAATTTCGAAATTTCGAAAATACGATAAAAATAAACAAATAATTTAATAAAATTCATTTGTAATTTTTAGAGTATTATAAAATGATTAAAAAAAATTAATTTATATAAAATAAAATTATAAAAAAAATGCCAAAAGCTATTCATTGATCTTATGCCCTTCGTTGTCGTAACATGTTTCTATCATCGATTTTTATTTCTGCGCTTGCTCATAGAAATAATATTAAAACTACCCCAACGAAAAAAAATCAGACTGGCGCACTAAAGTCATTCAAAAATTGTCATAAACTCTTCAAAAAAAAAAAAAAAAATATATAAAATAATTATCAATGAAACATCTAGAAAAAATGTTGGATCAATTTAATTTTATAATCAAATTAAAAATACTAATTAAAAAAAAAAAATGAAATTATCAAAATAACGTCAAATAAATTATTCGTTTGAATAATTATCATTTTTTTTTTTTTCATAAATAATTAGTCATTAATAATAGTAATAATAAACTTACAACTCCTCCCTCTGCCGTTGTGACAAAACCATTTTCATGATCCTTGTTGTAAAACAACAATTTCCACGATAATATTAATTTTCGTAATTTTTTAAATCTTCAATATCCTCAATAGTAATAGTCAGCAAAAAAAAAAAAAAATTATATTAATTTTTACTCAATTAAATTGAGCAATAGTGAATTAATAAAATGCCAACAATTGGCTTTGATATTTAGTTGACCGCCATCAGATATTTCTGTAATGAAAAATAACAAAAAACAATTACAAAATTATTAATAAAGACCTTGACAATCGTAGTTATTTTTATTATTCAATGGTAAATAAAAATAATAAATTAAAAAAAAAAAAAATATGATGCTTGTATATATGCAAACTTTATAAATCGATAGTTTCGACCACCTTTTTCTTTGCCACCCTCATCAGACACACCACCCCATTTCGTCATCCCCTCAACTCTTGGTTTCCATAAGCCCAATCTACGACTTATTTTTTTTTTCGTTTCTTTGGACTTTTACCGGCTTGAAATTAAATATTTATCATAAACTACCACCCACTAATTCTTCAACCCTTTTTAATCAAATTGATCAATTAACATGACACACAAAATTGAATAAATTTTTTTCAATTTTTAATATATATTTTAAGGTTTTTTTTTTATTATTATTTTTTTTTTTTAACGATAAAATCAATGGTCAGTTGTTGATTAAATTATTGTACACATTGAGTGATGAAAGAAATCAGATTAGTTAATTTGGGTCATGTTAACGACATAAAAATATTTAAGTTTGTTTATGCTGTAGGTTTTCTTGACATTTCAAAATTAATCTATTAAAAAATACTCGATTTTTTGGTTATTAATTTGAGACCTTGAATAAAATAAATATTATCAATTAATTATAAATTTAAAGATGAGTATTAATTTTATTAAACAGGGTGAAAATTTAATTAAATTACTAATGACTTATTTAATTAATTATCATCATTTTTTTTTGCAAAATTTAAAGTTAACAGCTGGATGTCAATACTAATTAATAAAATAATAATAATCTATGTTTTTAATAACAAACAATTGTCAAAATTGTGAAGAAAAAAAATTTTTTATTTAAAAAAAAAATAACATCTGTCAAATGCAAAAATAAATAACAAGACACAAAAAATGTAAATTATTATTAAATACTTTTTTCATTTACCTCACTTGACATAAAAAAAAAAAAAACTCAAATTGCATAAATATTTATTTTTAAAACAAAGTATTAAAGATTGAATATTTATTTATTTATTTTTTTGACTGACGTTTGTTAAAAAAATAAATAAAAATAAATAAAAAGACAGCTTGAATCACTGATACACGACTTTAATAATTGTTATGACAATATTATTAATTAAAAATAATAATTATTTTAAAATATTTAGAGAGACAAGTGTGTACAACTTGAGACGAAAACGAGTTTGTTGTAATTCGCGGACGGCCATTTTGCTCCTGAGCCGTCACGTCGTCTGCTGGTTAAAAAAAAGACAAAAAAAATTATCTACAATTTGCAATATTAATAACTAATTATTAACTTGATATAAATAACATAAAAAATATTAATTAAAATACGCAAATAATAAATTAATCCCCTCTTAATTTTATAATCATTGTCAATGATGTCATTTTGTCGTTTGTACTCACGTTTATTTATTTTTTTTTCCAATTTTTTTTTTTCTTTGGTAGAAAAATTTCTACTAACAACAGTTAGGATGTTACTTCCTGGTGACAACTTGTATTAATTTTAATATATTGTTTTTATTTATCCACTTTATGTAATATTTTTTTAATTAATAACAAATACACCCCTGATAAACTATTTTGCACAAAAAAAAATAATATCAAGATGCAAAAATTTTTTTCACACACTCCAACTTTATGATTCACATCAACGATTGTGACTGATTAATTTTTATTTTTAATCATAGGTGGCAGTATTTTAACGCATGCGTTCTGTATTTTACAATTTCTCTTTTTTTTTTTTCTTTTTTTATTTATTTGTTTATTATTATTGCTAATATTGTTATTGTTTTTTTATAACTCCAAAATTTGATGGCGGCATGAGAGATTTTTTTTTTCGACGAGTTTTTTTTTTCTACACCACACAAATATTGTTTTTTGTTTAATTTTTTTTTACCACTTTGTACAGACTGTTGAGTAATATTTTTATTTGTTAATAAATAATTAATAGTTGATTATAAAATTATTATTTAAATAATAATAATTTATTCTATATTTTTACTATTTTTTTTAGTTTTGATATTTTAAATATTTACATGGCTTTTCCACAACCAAATTCAAGAGGTAATTTTTATATATTTTTAAATTAAATTGTTGTTATTAAGGTAATGTTTAATTAATATATTATTTATAGAATTACAAAATAGAAAAATATTAGAAGAATTGCAATTGAAAAAGCAGATGCTACTTAAACAGGGGGTTGCACCCTCATTTGGTACACCAATAAATCCAGCATCAACACCATCAGCATCAACTTTGGTAAATAAACATTAAATTAATTTTTAATATAAAACAATGAATATATATTTATATAAATTTATTCAACAGCCAACAACTCCAACAAATGATGGTGTTTCAATGACACCAGTTCAACGTAATGCACTAAATAATGCACATGCAGCCTCATTTGGTTTTTTTGTAACTCAAGATTCATCATTTGGAAATTTAATACTTCCTGTTTTGCCACGTTTTGATACAAAATAAATTCTCTTAATTTAAATAAACAATATTAAAATAATAATAATAGTATAGGTATAATATTAAAAAATAATAATTAAAATGGCAAGTTTAAGAATGAAAGATTTAGAACAATATCTTCAACAATTAGATATATTTGAAAAGCCAAAAGTTATGCTTGAACAGTATCCAACATCAGCACATATTGCTTCACATTTATTATACACAGCACAATCACAATTTAATGATATTGAAAATTGTTCAATTGCTGATTTAGGTGCTGGATGTGGTGTATTATCACTTGGTGCAAAAATGTTAAATGCAAGTTATGTTGTTGCTTTTGAAATTGATCCTGATGCTGTTGATATATTAAAAACAAATTGTGATGATATTGAATTATTTGTTGATATTGTACAATGTGATATTCTACAAACTTTACCAGGTAAAAAAAAACTCTTATCATTTATTCATTTACATTTTATGTATATTTATAAAAATTATTTATTACAGATAAATTTGAAAAAATGTTTGACACTGTTATTATGAATCCACCATTTGGTACAAAAAAAAATGCTGGTATTGATATTAAATTTCTTGAAATAGCAACAAAATTAGCTAAAAAAACAGTATATAGTCTTCATAAAACATCAACAAGAAATTATGTATTAAAAAAAGCTCAAGAATTTGGTTTTAATGGTAAAGTTATTGCTGAATTACGTTATGATCTTCCCCAAGTTTATAAATTTCATAAAAAATCATCAGTTGATATTCAAGTTGATTTTATAAGATTTTCATTTGATAATTAAATTATTATTATTCAAATTTAATTCCTTGTGCAAGTGGAAGTTGATCACCATAATTAATTGTTATTGTTGATCTTCTCATATAATTTTTCCATGAATCACTGCCACTTTCACGACCACCACCAGTTGTTTTTTCACCACCAAATGCTCCACCAATTTCAGCACCACTTGTGCCAATATTAACATTAACAATTCCACAATCTGAACCATGAGGTCCAATCCACTATATAAATTAATTACATTAATTATTTAAGCTTTTTTTTTTTTCGTTTTCTATTTAATTTATATCAAATTACCTTAAATATATTTGATAAATTTTTAGTAAATAATGAACTACTTAAACCCTGTTCAACAATATTATTTTTTATAATTGCATCATCAATTGTATCATATTCAAAAATATAAACAATTGGTGCAAATGTTTCATTTTTAACAACTTTATTATCTATACTTAAATTTGTTATTATTGTTGGTTCAACATAATAACCAGGACGATTAATTTTTTTACCACCAAATTCAATTGTTCCACCATTTTCAACTGCATTTTTCACTGTTGCCTATAAAAAATAAATATAATTTTGTTTTCCTTACAATTAAATTAAATATTTAGCTATATTAATTAATTTTTTAAAAATGTAAATTAAAAAAAAAAAACATTGTCAAATAAAAATATATATATTATAAATAAAATTATTGTAAATTTTTTTTTTTACCTCATAAGCATCAACTGCTTGTTGATTATGAAGTGGTCCATAAAGTGTTTTTTCATCTAATGGATCACCAATTCTTTCAAGTATACTTTTAAATGAAATTTTTAGCTTTTTTAGAAATTCATTTTTTATATTTTTATGAATAATAAGACGTCTTGTTGTTGTACATCTTTGTCCAGCTGTTCCAATACATGAAAATACAGCAGCACGTATTGACATTTCTAAATCAGCATCATTTGCAACTTGATAAATAAAAAAAACAATAAAAATATTTAGCTACACCATTGTATCTTGTATTATTTCATATAATTTTATTTACCAATTAGTGCATTGTTACCACCAAGTTCAAGTAACAATTTACCAAATCTATTTTGTACTTTTAATCCAACTTGATGTCCAACTTTGGTACTTCCAGTAAATGAAACAAGTGATACACTAAAAAAATAATCAAAAAATATAAACATAAACTAGAAAGAAAAAAAAATAATAGAGTTAATAAATCAACAAACTTTTTATTATCAACAAGTGTATCACCAATATCACCACCACCAGTAACAAGTGATGCAACTGAACCAGATATACCATTTTTTTCAAGAACATTTGATATTATTTTCGTTGTTGCTATTGATACAAGTGGTGTTGTTGGTGAACCTTTCCATACAACAGTATTACCACATACCATTGCAATTGCACTATTCCATCCATAAACCTTTTTCATATATAAAAAAAAAAACAAATTAACATATAACAATTAAATGATAACACAATATAAATAAATACTTGCAGCAACTGGAAAATTAAATGCAGATATAACACCAACAACACCAATTGGATTCCATTTTTCTAATAATACATGATTTAGCCTTTCAGATGGATAAATATAACCAGGTAACATTCTTGATAAACCAACAGCATAATCACAAATGTCAATGTATTCTTGAACCTCACCAATACCTTCTTGTAGTATTTTACCCATTTCAAGTGATACTAGCTTACCAAGTGGAATTAAATTTTGCCTTAATTCATTACCAATTTGACGTACAATTTCACCACGTGCTGGTGCTGGTATTGATGACCATTCAATCCATGATTTATTTGAATTATTTATTACATTTATTGTTTCATTTTTTGTTGTTTCATAAACACTTGCTATTATTTCTCCAGTTGATGGTGATATTGAATCAATGATCTTTAATTTCATCAAATTAATTGTTCAATAATATTGTTTGTTTATTATTATGTTTGTTTTCATATTCTTACCTTGCCTGAGCCACTCCATTTACCATCATAAACACCAGGATTAACAGATTCAATTCCTAGATCTTTTAAAAATCCATATTTTGAATTTGTCAATAAATTTCTTGATATTATATGGGAATTTTTAACTGAGAAATTTAATAATTGACGTGACATTTTGATTTGAAAATATTACTTATACAGCAAGTCTTATTAACTCTTGCTTTAGCATGTTTTTTATCTTATCAATTTTATTCACTGGGTTCAACGAGTCATCATAAAAGTAAAAAAAAAAACAATTGATAATAAAAAAAGCACTGAAACACGTACCTATTTATGTTTGTTTTTAAAATTTTTAATATTAAAAAAATTGTTATAAACATACTTGTTAAAAAAAGATTATTTTATGAAAAAAAAAAGGTAACAATTAATGTGATACATATATGATTTGATGGAGAATAATAACATTATAATGGATAGAAAAAAAAAATAAATTCACAAACGTACATGATTGTAATAATTAATTATGAATATTTTAATTTCGTTCAACTGGACTGCATATTTGATAGCATCGTAAATCCGAAAAAAAACGTAGTACTGATCTGGTAAATGTTGGTTGATCCTGAAAAAAAAAAATAATAATATTATATTATATATTGAAAAAAATATTATTATTATTTTGGCTTACCGTTGATTTATCAAAATTTTCAAGTAATGTATTACGTTGAACGTCATCAAGTCCCTCAGTACCAGCCAAAAATTTTGGTAAAAAATAAGTAAAAAACCATGTAAAATTATCAAATGATAAATTATGAATAGCATCAGCAATTTCATCAGCCAATAAATTATGTGATCTTTGTTGTAAAACAGTAAACAAAGCCATAATAAATCTTTCCAATAGATGATTTTTAAAAAAATTTTTACGATATAATCTCCATTTTTTATTAATATCTTCAAGTGATTTTAAACTTTTTTGAAATATATTAACGTCTGTTTGTAATAATGCTTGTCCAAATATTTCAAGTATTGCTATTAGCTCATGATTATTTTTCATTTGTTCATCATTATTATTATCTTGTTGTTGCTGTTGTTGTATCATTAATACAGTTGTATCATTAAAATATTGCCAACGATGAGAAAATATATTATAAAATAATTTTAACAACACAAGTATTGTATCATGATGTAAATTAGTATCAACAGATACATTTGGCCATACATGAACAAGACATAAATTAATAATTGATGGTAAAAATGTTTTAAATGAATTACTTGGTGATGATATAACAAGTATTAATATTTCTAAAAATTGATCTAATGCTGGTCCTGAATTAATATTTTCACTTGTATAAATATGTAACATTTTTTGTACTGAATTTTTAATAAATTCACTACCCAATTGTTGTTGTAGTACCAAAAATATTGAATGAAGAAAATTCATTAATATTTCACTTGTATTATTATGTATAAATTGTGGAAGAATTTCAAGTATTCTATTAATTGTTGTTAAAAAACATTGATGTAATAATCTCTTAATATTTGTTGATGATGATGAACAATCATTAATAATTTGTATTAATGGATTAATTGTTGTTTGAATAATAATATCATTTGGTATTTGTTGTCCAATACAACCAATTGGTTCAACAATTTTATTAATCATTATTTCCATTAGTTTAAATCTCATTTCATCATCACCATTTGTTAATACAATACAATTAATTAAACATCTTCTTAATATTTTTTCAGTATCATTATTTAAATATGGATAATTACTCATACATATTAAACCTTTAAATGAATCACAATTCCATAAATTTGGACGTAATACTGATGTTATTGTTTGTAATAAATGTGCTGATGAATGTACAATATTATCTGGTATATTATCAGCTCTTGTTGGTACTAGGGATGATAAACAAATATCAATTGTACGTTGATAAAATGTAATTTTATCATTTTCATTATTTTTATTAACAATATAATGACACCATGCTTTTAATGATGCTAATAATTGTGAATTAATTTCAATTAAATCACCAATAATAATTGATGGTTGTATTGTTGTATGATAAATATTATTATCACGTAAATATTCACATATATCAATTGTTTTAATTATTAATTCATCAATATTATTAAATATTGGTTCATCATTTATTGATTGACAACCATTTGTAAAATTTATATATATACGTCCAAGTGCTTGTGTTATTGTTGCAAAATCACGTAAATGTGAATGTACATTATTACCATCATTATTATTTAATATTAATGTACCTTGATTTGTTGTTAATGCATTACCAATATCAATTAATATTTTTAAATCATATAACCATGATTGATATAATATATTAAATATTATTACTGGTTCATTCTCAGCAACAATTGCAATACTTTCAATATTTAAACGTATATATTTTTGCCATTCTGTTTCATTATTATCATCCATTATTTCAGTATCAAGTAAATTTAATAAATTATTATTTTTAAATAATATTTTTTCAATTAATTTTTTAATAAATTCAATTGATACTGTTGTATAACTTTTATCATTATTTTCAAATAATGTATTCCATATTTCTACACAATTTAAATATGATGATACTGTTTTACAATTATTAAATGTATGATAATATAATGATTCAAAAAATAATCTTGATTGAAATTTATTATTATTTTCTATTTTTTTAAATTGATTTTTTATAAATAATTGTAAATATTCAGTTGTTTTATCAATATAACGTTCATCAATTGTATCAATTTTTTCCATTAATTGAAATAATTTTATTCCATTATTAAATATATATAATAAATAATTATCATCAATATTTTTTGAACATGGACGATATAATAATTCATTTATTGTTGTCATAGCTTGTATAGCCATTTCAATTTTTTTTTCATTCATTGTATCATCATATTTTGCACATGTAAATATACCATCTAATAAATTATTATTAATATTTGTTGTTGGTACTATCCAACTAAATAAATGTCCAAGTACTTCAAGTATTGATATACATATTTCATTATTATTATCATTATTATTAATAATACCATTATTAGAATTTGTTTGATAACTTGTTGGTGATGGTGGTGGTGTAACTGTACCAGAACGATCATTTAATTTTATTGTATCACATAATAATCCAGTTAATGCATCAAGTGTTATTGATATTTGTGAATTTAATAATTTATTTAATTCAATTTTTCTACGTATTGTAACGTCTTCTCTTGGTGTACCCAACTCTTCAGATGCTGTACGAAGATATATTAAACCAAGTTGTCTTGTTTGTTTGTGATTTAATAACTGTAATTATTAATATTTATTATCATTATTTGAATTATCAATTAATATGGTTATTTGTTATTTTTTATAGCTCAACTAACCTGGAGTATATTTGAAAAAAAATCAGGATAAAATTGTGGCCAGTCATGTTTAGCAATATCAACAACTAATTTAACAACTTTATTTCTAACAAATGGTGGTATATTTTGTTCAAGTGATAGTGTATAAAGTGTTGAACGTATTAGAGCTTGATCTTCCCACCAAAGTATTGGCCATCTTTTGCTAATTGTTGTCTAAAAAAATTAATTTTGCATAAAGTTTTTTGTGTTGTCTAGGTATTTAGATGTGGATTTATATATTATACTTACTTCAAGTGCTGATAGAGAAAACATACTGACATAGTGATTACGTGTTGATGATAAAAAATGTAAACATGGTTTCCATGAATTTATTTGTGATGTAAATTCATGAAGACTTTGTTCAATTGAACGTATACGTTCATTTGTTGCACCAGATGAAAAAAATTCATTCATCATTTGTTCAAGTCTTTGAAGGGCTACTGTATCTTCATCCTGAAATTTAAAAAAAAAACAAACAATTTATCTTTTTGTTGAATTTAGAAAAATATTCTGTCATTTTGTTTGTAGATTTAATTAAAAATTATTAAAATTATTTTTATTATCATTATAATCATATTGATAAACATAAATAATTGTATTTATTTGTTTATAAATAATGGAGGTTAATAACTCTTACCATTGTCGAAATTTTTCTATTTTTTTTTTTTTTACAATTTCGATTTTTCGTTTAAATAATTTGTTTATTTATTTAATTGTTGTAAATTGAGTAATTAAAATTAAATCATTTTATTTATTGCTTTAAAATATAAAATAAGATATTAAATATATTTATTTTTTCACAATCTTTGAAGTAGCTGTCAAATGCAAGAGAAAAAAAAACAAAAAAAAAAAATTATTTCAGCTGAGAGCAGCCAGAGAGGGAGAAAAATTGTTTCACTTTCTCTCTTGTCAAACTGGCAATAAACATTTTTTTTTATAGTCTTTAGTTGTCAAACTCGATGACTAAATAATAATAATAAAATAAAAAAAATATCAACAATTGATTTATAAATAAACGACAATAACTTTTATAATTATATTGTTTTGAATTTTAACTGTCAAAAGTTTGTTGATAATATCAATTTTGTTGTTATCATTTTTAGTTAGATAATAATAATATTAATAAAATAATGATACTGATAAACAAATGATTCAATGTCTGTAATTGTTGTTATAAATAATGAGTTAGTTATTTCTGAATAAGTGAGTGAAAAAGTGAGTAAATAATGACAATGAAAATACTATTAAACAAATTGAGTTATTATGAAATGTAAAAGTGTCATCAAGATCAAGTGTCATCAAAGAATAAACTTCAATGACATCAACAAGTAATTTATTGTAAATCTATATACATTTATAAACATTATTATAACAAAACTAATAAAATTTTATCAATTGTTTTAGATCCAGAATATTTGTAAACTCAACACAATCATTTTAAGAGTATGGAGTTTAATGACATCAATAAATGCAATCATCAACATGAAAATAGTGTTAAAAATCATACAATAACATGTAAAGATTGCAAATATTGTTTAATATTATATTTTAATTCAACAAAAAATTAATAACACATTTAAAGAGTTAAATTTATCTTTAAAAAAGAGAATAAAACAAAATGGAGTTTATGTTTTCATGGAAAAAATTAAATTATGATTAATCAAATGTTAATTTAACATCTTGAATTAATTTTACATGAACAATAATATCAAATTTGACATCTAGATAAATTGATGACAAATTTTTCAAGTGTCAATATATAAAATTGATGAAGAATCATCTTGACAGCCAAAAAAAACAATCCAAAATCAAAAACGAATCAATCAAGATTTTTTAATAGAAACAACAAAACAATCATTACAATAATTGTTTATTAATTAAATAAATTTTCCCCGCTAATATATATTGGTAGCCAATCGATAATAAAATTTTCATTATTATCAATTCAAGAGTGATGTGTTATTGTGTGTTATTAAAATCAAGAAGTTATTAAAAATTTTTTAACACATTGACAGTAACATGAACAAGTGTGCTGTTCGAATAGCTCAAAAATCAAAAAACTTTTAATGATTATTGTGTAAAATATTAATAGTTAAGTGAAGCTTTATTTATAATAAATAAATTATAAATATTTTTGTCAATGAAAATTAAATGATTCATCAGACATTTCACTGGCCAACACGAGATAAATCTACATTCAGGTCTGTGTGTTTTTTTTACATTTTTATTGCATACAATCTTTTTTTTTTTTTTACTATTATTATCATCTCAAATTCAAACAATGATATAATACAATAAACAATTTTTATTTAATTTATTTTTTCATGTTTATTAATATTTATTTTACGTAATTCTTATTCAACAGTATTTTTCTGAATAAATTTTTAAATGACAAAATAAATAGTTGAAATTTTTTTTTCGTATGTCTTGGCAAGTTATTGCATATTTTAGGATAATTTTGAAAAAATATAATAATATATTTTGGCCTTGACACTTGGCATAAAAAAATAAATATAAAAATTAAATAAAGTCTCTTGTAAATATATTCATATTTTTTTTTTTTTCTTTTTTCTTTTCATCAGTTGGTTTAATTTTAACGAGCATGCACATATTGCAAACGTGTTTATTTTTCTTCACGTCAAATAGAGACACATATTTTTTTTTTTATATTTTTTATCTATGTACTGATATAACAAGACTATTCTGAGTAAACTTGATTCTTTTTATAGTCGTAAAATAATAATAAAACAATGAAAATGTCATGAAAAAAAAAAAAAAAAAAGTTTTTGTAAAGAAAAAAAGTATCAACAATATGCAGACACTGATAAAAGTTTTCAGGATTTTTTTTTTTTTAAATATACAATTACAATTTATGACGTCATGATATTTCTCTATAGAAAAGTTTTATAAATTCAATGACGTCATCTATTACGTCAAGGGTTTCGAAATCGATTTAATAGAATATTATTTATCTTTAGAAAAGAAATTAAATGTTTTGAAATTTAAAGAAATATAATTGTTAAATTTTAACAAGGAGATTGTTGATTTGACTCAGGATGATTCCCATTGACTCCTGGTGATTTTTAATGACTCAAATAACTCGAAATAATTTTGAAAAAACTATTTTTATGTTTAGATAAATCAAGAAAGATTAATTTACACTGACTTTTGTATATTTCTACGACTCTGCAACTTACTTTGACTCACCCTGACTTCCAAGTAGGTAAATTTTCAAGTCATCCTCATTTTCAATGACTCTTTAATTTTTTTTTGAGTCAATTCACCCAAAAATTGACGAGTTATTCATCTAGTTAATAAACAACTTTTCAAAATTTACATTTTAATTATTTCGATTTTTTTTCCAACTCTATTATACTTTGATAAATTAAAAATTTAAATAATTATTTATTGATACTTTAAATTGAATATAATATAATACATAATTTAAAAATCAATTTAAAGTTTTTTAAAATACCAAAAGTTCCTATTCAAGATTTACAAGAAATCAAAACTTTTAATAAGAAAAAAAAAAGTCTTTAAATTTAAAAATAATGTTTTTATATTTACTATTAAATTAAATAAATTAATAAATCATTACTGAAACTTTGTTAATTAAAAAAATCAATTTATCATTAATCTTTCAATTAGAAAATTAATTAATTCAAGTAAATTTTTAATTACCCTATAATAATTATTAACTGAAAAAAAAAAAAAAAGAAAACAAACAACTGACGTTTTATTTTTTCCTCTAAAAAAAAAAACCAATGCATTACAACTAATTAAATTAAAAAAATAACTAATTCAATTAAAACTGCGATGAAAAAATAAAAAACTTAAAAAAAAATAAATAATAAATATTAATTAACATATTAATACTAATTTATTTGAAAAAACAATTTATAAATTAAAATGTTGAGTAATTATCGTGTTTATTTATTAAAAATAACATCAAATTATTCAAAAAAATGTTTTGATAAATTAAAAGATCCTTGTGCATCATCGTATATTGATAATTGTCAAGCTAAATGTCGACCCATTAAAGAAATAAAATTATGTCCTCCAGGACCAATACCACTGTGTCCAATAACTGACGGTAAAATGTTTATTAAACAAAATTAAATTAACAATTATTTATTCTATTAATGATATTAATTATTAGAGTCAAGATCAAAATTACGTTTTTGGCATAATCTAACATTTTTCATTGCATTGCCATCAGTTATAATAATGACTATCATTACAATGTACAATGTCAAAGAAGAAAATAAAAAACCAAGACCAGAATATAGACCAATGGAATACATGTACATCAGAACAAAAGTTAATTTAATTAATGAAAATATATTTATTTAAATAAATAAGATATATCAAATAATAAAATAAATATGCATTTTTTTTATCAGCGTTTTCCATGGGGTGATGGAAATCATACACTTTTTCATAATCCAGAAAGAAATCCAATACCTCCAAATGGCTATGAAGTACCAGATCCAAATGCATCAAAAAATTAAATAATATATATTTTTTAAATAAAATAATAGCAGCCATTTTAAATGATTAATCTTTGTTTTGTAAAAAAGTTTGTTGAAATAGATTTTTTTATTATCAATGATCAAAAGATCCAACTGTTGGTTTGTGGTAAATATTATCATGTCATTGATAGTATATGAAATTTTTTTAAGCATTTGCGCAGAGTTATATTGTCGATCAATATTATAGAAATATAGCTTGGATGCCTGGAAGCTAGGCTAGATTTATCCCAATATTTAGTTCTTAACAATCACATGTAACATGAGTACAACATCCCCTAAAATTAATATTCCCCTATATTGATTAATACCATAAGACAAAAATTAAATACATCATAAATTATTGTATTTTAATTACAGATAAATATTATTTTGAAAATTAAATTAAACAAAAAGGTCATCAGAGATTATAATTTGCAAGAAAATTTGCGCAGGCGTTAGAAATAATAAAAAAAAATGTAAAATAAGGGGAAAGATTTTCAACTTGGCTTCGCAGTTTGATTGCAAATTTGGCCTCGATCAGATCTACTCGTGTGTTTACTCTAAATATATACATATATACATGATTTTGTGTTGCAACTTGTAAAGCTTCAAATCCACAAATCACCTCAATTTAATTTCCATCATTGACAATCTAATTAAATCATCATTAAAATATTAAAATTTCATTTGAAACATGTTCACTGTTAATATTACTAATTGATAATTTATTTTTTACATTAAAATTTTATTTAAAAAAATTTAAATGAGGGTAGTAAAAATTCAATCACAACAATAAGGTCAATTCTGGTATTATTTAAATTGTGTTACGAGGTAAAAAAAGAATTACTGTAGTGCTTCATGTATTTAAAAAATTAAAAAAATTAATTTAATTTCAGAAATGGTGAATGAAATTATAGAGTAATATATTCAAGGTCAAGATGTTGATAAAAGAATACAGGATTCCATTACCTTTGACTGTTGAGGAATACAGAATAGCTCAACTTTATATGATAGCGGTAAAATTAAATATTTATTTATCAATCAAACAATAATAATATTAATAATAATTGTATTTTGTTAATAGAAAAAATCAAGAGAAGAGAGTAAAGGCGTTGGCTCTGGTGTTGAAATAATTGATAATGAGCCATATACTGATGGACCAGGTGGTTCTGGTCAATATACACATAAAATATATCATGTTGGTAGTCATTTACCTGGTTGGTTTAAAAGTTTATTACCAAAATCAGCATTAACTGCTAAAGAAGAAGCATGGAATTCATATCCATATACTAAAACAAGATATACATGTCCATTTGTTGAAAAATTTTCAGTTGAAATTGAAACATATTATTATCCTGATAATGGACATCAAGATAATGTATTTAAATTATCTGGTAGTGATTTACGTAATAGAATTGTTGATGTTATTGATATTGTTAAAGATCAACTTTATGGTGCTGATTATGTTAAAGAAGAAGATCCAAAAGATTTTATATCTGAAAAAACTAAAAGAGGTCCATTATATGAAAATTGGCTTGATGATTATTGGACTGAAGTTAAAGATAAAAAACAACCAACATCAAGTGGTAAATCATTAATGTGTGCATATAAATTATGTCGTGTTGAATTTCGTTATTGGGGTATGCAAACAAAACTTGAAAAATTTATTCATGATGTTGCATTAAGAAAAACAATGGTACGTGCACATAGACAAGCATGGGCATGGCAAGATGAATGGATTGGTTTAACAATGGATGATATACGTGAAATTGAAAAACAAACACAAACAATGTTAAAAAGAAAAATGGCTGCTGTTGAAGCTGGTGAATTAATTGATGATTTAAATGATAATTATGATGATAATACAAATTCAAGTATAACACCACAAGATAAAGATGTTGCTAAAACACTTGCAGCAACACTTGGTAGTATTGAAAAAAATGAAGATCCACAATCACCATTATCAATTAGAAAAACATCTGATGTACCAATTGTTAATACAATTATTGATTCTGAAGGTGATGCAACACCTGATGATTCACCAACAACACTACTTCCACCAAAGTAAATTATTATTTCTTTTTTTTCTTTTTACTATTTAATATCATTTTTCATTTATATTTATAATAATAATATTTATTTATTTATAGAACTGATGATAAATTTGATAACAAAAAAAATTGGAAAAGAAATAGTCAAACAGCACATTCACCAAATACAACAAAAGGTTTTGATGTACAAATGGCTAATTGGCGAATGGAAAGTATCGTCCGTGAATCAGAATCTAGTGATGATGAATATTTCGATTGTGAAGGTAATATATTATTATTCATCAATGTGCATGACGCTAAATAATAGAAACATTTTTTTTTTTCAATTTTTCAATTGATTGCTTACAATTTATTTTATTTTTTATTTATAAATATATATTTGATTGTTGTTGATTTTCTTTGCTCTTTATTGGAGCAAAAAAAAAAAAAAACAATTTTTCATTGTGCACTAGCTGCTGGGATGATTGTGCCAGCAATTCGTCGAGGTAGGAAAATAATATGCATGAGCTTAATCGAAATAAAAAAATAAATAAAAGCTTTTAAATCAATGTTGTCTTTTTTTTTGAATGGATTAATATCGTTTTTTTATTGGCTGAAATATTTAAAATGTATTTATTTATTTAGAAGATTTTGGAGATGATACGTCACTTGCTAAATGGAGCTCATTGGATATATTGAATGAAAAAGATGATGCACCAGTAGTAACATTAAATAAACAAGATGACAGTATATTTTCACCGTCATATTTTCAACGTGTTGCAAGTGAAAGAAATCCAAGAAAATTACATATACGTGCATCAGCAAGTATTGATATGTCATGTCCAGCATCACCTCAACATTCACCAACTCATCAACCATGTAGAACAACAGTATTATTAATTGTAATGCATGCTGGTAGTGTACTTGATGCAAATGTTGATTTAACAGCTAAAAAATCAGATGTAACAACATTTAGAGGTGCATTTGAATCAGTTATGAGACAACATTATCCAACAATGGTTGGACATATTGCAATAAGATTTGTATCATGTCCATCAATATGTACTGAAGGTCTTGGTATATTATCAAGTTTAAGTCCATATAGTTTTGATGTATCACCATCATGTATTGATACACCACAAGTAACACATGATACAATACCAATTGGTGCAATACCAATGCTTGCAACATCAACACCAGATTATCAAGATTCAATAACAAAAGTTATAAATAGTGCTAATCAAATATATTCAGATTTTATAAAATGTGATGAAGGTAAAGGTTTTGCTGGACAAATATCATTTATTGGTGATTCAGTTGGTTCAATATTAGCATATGATGCATTATGTAGAACAACAAATTCACAATCACGTCATGATAGTGAAAATAGTATACTTGATAATGACAATCAACAAATTATAAATAATAATGATATTGGTGATGATGGTAAACATTTAACAGCACCAATACCAAGAAGAAGATCATCATCAACAAGTGAAGGAGGACATACACAACAATGTAAATTAGATTTTGATGTTTTTGAATTTTTTATGTTTGGTAGTCCATTATCACTTGTATTGGCATACAGAAAAATATCAACAAATGGAGATAAAAATTATTCAATATGTCGACCAATTGTTAATCAAGTTTATAATTTATTTCATCCAACTGATCCAGTTGCTGCTAGATTAGAACCACTTATATCAGCAAGATTTTCACATTTACCACCAGTTAATGTTGCTAGATATCAAAAATATCCACTTGGTAATGGACAACCTTATCATTTACGTAAGTTTTATTATTTTTTTGTAAAGAAAAAAAAGGTTTTGTATATTTATAATAACTGATGTATACCTATATAATTTATTTTTAGTTGAAGCTATTCAAACAAATCCACAATTTTTTTGTGAAAGCTTGAATGCACCAAATACATCGCTTCAACATCTACGACGAATGTCAGATATATCGATTCAAAGTACAATGTCTGGCCTTATTGACAATGTTCCATTTCACACTGTATCAACATGTTAGTATTAAAATCCTTTGTATTAAAACTACACCCTCAAGATATACATATTCTATTTAAAGAATATAATAATAATAATAATTTATTTATTTATTTATTACAGTAAGTCAAAAATGGTGGGGTAATAAAAGACTTGATTATGCATTATATTGTCCTGATGGTTTAACAAATTTTCCAACAAATGCATTACCACATTTATTTCATGCAAGTTATTGGGAATCATCAGATGTTATTGCATTTATATTACGACAAATTGGAAGATTTGATTTACCAATGCTTGGTGGTGAAGAAAAAGAACTAGCATCATTTCGTCCAGGTCAACCACGTGAAAAATGGAATAAAAAACGTACATCAGTTAAATTAAAAAATGTAGCAGCAAATCATCGTGCAAATGATGTTATTGTACGTGAAGGTGCACCACAAATATTAATAGCACGTTTTATGTATAGTCCAATTGATGTTATTGCATTAACTGGTGAAAAAGTTGATATACATGTTATGAAAGATGCACCTGGTGGTGAATGGACATATATTACAACTGAAATAACAGATAAAAATGGTAGAATAACATATAAAATACCAGATGATAAAGCATTATCATATGGTTTATATCCAATTAAAATGGTTGTACGTGGTGATCATACATCTGTTGATTTTTTTATGGCTGTTATACCACCAAATACAGAATGTGTTGTATTTAGTATTGATGGTTCATTTACAGCAAGTATGTCTGTTACTGGTAGAGATCCAAAAGTACGTGCTGGTGCTGTTGATGTTGCACGTCATTGGCAAGAATTAGGATATTTAATAATATATATTACAGCAAGACCAGATATGCAACAACAAAAAGTTGTATCATGGTTATCACAACATAATTTTCCACATGGTCTTGTATCATTTGCTGATGGTTTATCAACTGATCCACTTGGTCATAAAACAGCATATTTAAATAATTTAATACAAGAACATGGTGTTATAATACATCATGCATATGGTTCAGCAAAAGATATTAATGTTTATACAGCAATTAATTTAAAACAAAAACAAATTATTATTATTGGAAAAGTATCAAAAAAACAACAATCATATGCAACAATATTAACTGATGGTTATGCGGCACATTTAACACAATTACAATCACATGGTGGATCAAGACCAGCACAGGGTAATGCTAGAATGGTTATACCAAGAGGACAATTTGGATTACCTGGTTTAAATTCATCACTACGACGAAGAAGGTAATTTCAATTAAATTTCAATGTGATCATCAATTTGAGAATGGCATTCAAGTATGAAGTGTTTTTGTTTGTTTTTTTTTTTGGGGTGTGATTTAAATACAATGTGGGGGACGGAGAGGGAATAATTTTAGTTTAGTTGGGTAGTTTAAATGATTTTTACAGCGCGAAAAGTACGAGCCCCGGCTCTGTTCCAGTAACGACACAATGAACAGCTCATCATCATCACGAAACAACGTCTTTATAATGCGGAAAGTCTACCTTACCCACATCTAACACTCGTTAACTATCTACCTACAATTAAATCACTCATATATATTGGTAATTATTTATCTATCTCCTGTTTTTTTTTTAACACATTTCATTGATTGATTGATTGATAATTTTATTTTTATTTTTTAAATTTGTTTTTCTTGTTTCTGCACTTGATCGCACTTTGTTATTTCGTTATACCCTCCCTGAAAATTAAAACCAGCGTTATAATAATTATATTTATTTTTAATTTTTTTTTTTTTATATAAATATATAAATTGTTACTTACAGGTATCTACTGTGCGAGGATAAATTGTAATTAATTTAGCCAATAATCAAGAGTGTCTAATGAAGTGTCATCATTGAATTAATATAATAATTCATCATCTCAAATTGCTGCTACATTTCATTCACAATCGGTCACAACTTATTCGAAGGTAAATTCCGGGTGAAAAAAAAAATAAAATCAAATATATTTTTTAACAAAAAAAAACAAAGGAAATTATTATAATAATCTCTGAAAAACAAAAACAATCAAAAAGTACTATATTTTAATTGACTGAATAATTTATTAATTATTAAAAATCAATGTCTTATATATTTATTTTTTAATAAATTTAAATGCAATAAATTAATTGATATGAATTTTAATTTTGCACGTCTTTAAATATTTGCACGCACATGTATGTGAATGAAAGACCAATAAATTTCTAATAAACAATAATAAAAATAAAAAAACCTTAATTGTCCTCGGAATTTCACCACAAACATTTTTTCTATTCAATTTTTAATTTCAGCTTATCTCTGCTCTTCTCGATTATCTATTTTCATCATTTTTATTATTTTATATATTTATAAAAAAAAAACAATATATTATTTTTTTACAGATATAGTTAATAATTATTAATCAGACACTTAATTTAATTTTATGTGTGTGTGTGTGCTTTTGAACGAGACAGCGATATGACTAATGATGCACAGCTGCTTTTTGTTCACTCAATTCATGAATATAATATTTCCAAAAAAATAATTAAATAATAACAAAAATATTGTTATTCATTACTCATTGTCATCTAGCTCTTAGCTTGAATTAATTGAGCTAAAAATATACAAATTTTCAAAAAAAAAAAAAAATTTATATTTATTGATAATATCAAATTAATTAATTTATTATTAATATTTATTTGTTCAAGTTCTTTTAGATCAACAAAACGTGCAATTTCACATCCAGGTTTTGTTGGTAAAACTGAAATTTTGGAAAGAAGCACGAGTGTTGGACCAATTGGTAAATCACGTAATTCTAGAACAACAAAATCAACAACATCATCTGATAAACTATGACGTTTTGCTCGTTGCCGTTCATTTTTTGAATCACGGCAGTAAAAAAAAGATAATATATATTGACAATGAGGAAAGTAAAAATACTGTTGACCATTAAAAATTTAGAAAAAAAAAAAAAAATAGGAAACACTATCCGGTCTTTCTGCTCAGTGCATAGTTTATTTTTTATACAATCATGGACATTCCATCGAGCTCTTCCGCTTGATAAAAAAAAAAAAAAACATTTGTTATACAAAATAAAAAAAATAAAATACATGAAAAATATATTATCGATATTTATGATAAATTATTGTTGAATACTGTTACCTGAATTCTACGTTGTTAAGACTTAAATCGTGACTAAAAAAAAAGTTGCTAAAATTAATTAAGGAATTGGGATTTATATTTAAAAAAAAAAAAAGCATATAATAAATTTTATGACACAATTGTTTAATAATATATAAAAAATTGTTGTGATGAAAATATATATAAAATTGTTGGTCATTGTTGTGTGTGTGGGATGAAACTTTCATGATTAAAAAAATTATTTTATGTCGTTATAAATGTAATAGAATTAATATTTTTGTTAGTTGATCATGAGATGAATCAATGTTGAATATAAAAAAAAAAAAGAATATTGTTAACTAAAAGAGTGATATATATTATCTATGTGCATATAAAAAAATTAAAAATGAATAAATGTGTTGATTAAAAAATGTCATATTATAATTTTATTATAAAAAGAAAAACAATGAAACAAATGAAACAAACAAATTGTTGTTAATAAAATAAAAAAAAAAAATTGTGTTTTAATTATTTCCCAAATGACATTATAATTTAATTATAAATTTAATTTACATTTGAATATAAAATTATAATCGTAAAATGGTTTTATCTGTTTTGTTCATTGCCATGAAATATATATGACAAATATTTGATAAAGATAATGTGAGGATTTAGTATACATACGTAACGTATCACAAACTCAAAAATTTTATATTAAAACACAGTTGCATGTATATTATTTATGAAAAAGGTCATTTTAATTTAACCGAGTATACTTTTTAATAATTAAATTACATGTTTTTCGAAATGAAAATTAATTAATTGTTTGATAAATTATTTAAGAAAATTTTTTTAAATACAAGTGTGGTTTAACACTCAATGCCAAGTGACTTTTGAAGTATAAAATTCAATTGCAATTGCTATAAAAGAGGGAGAGTTAAAAAGGTCTTGTGGGATTTATTCCAAGGGGATATATAAAGTCGAAGGTAAAATGTTCAACATTATGTTGCGTTACTGGGTAAAGTGGGCTATTCAAAAAGTCAAAGAGTCATTTATAAACAGCATTAAAACTCGGTAAAATAAATAAAATCAAAAGAATAAATAATTTATATATTGTTAAATAATAAAGAAAAATTTATATGATTTATTTTTTTTTTTAACATAAACAATATACAAATTATATTGATATGATTTTTTTTTTTTTTTTTTCTTTTCCCAAGGCTATTTTTAATAAAGATCCAAAGACGTTTTTCTCTCATCTTGATATACTTTATATATTTTTTTTTTTTCTTGTCACTTATTTTCCCTCGAGATATTTTCCAACGTAAAACTGTTTTTGCTTATGCACAAATCTTTTTATCTTGCAAAATTTTTCTATAAATTTTTTTTTTTTTTTTATACGTAATTTGATATTTAATTTTCTGAAATAAAAAATATATATTATTTTATTTTTAAATGTGATAATTGGACCAGTCGTTTGATTCTCACGTTTAGTTTGTAACATAATATCAAATGGAATAATTACAGTTAAACAATATATCTCGTTACAAAAAAAAGAAGAAAACCACGAAAAAAAAACTACAAAGTTAAAAAAAAAACAAGATAAAAGTATATCGAAATGAAAACGAGATTTTCGAAATGTTTCGTCGAAATGGAAAGCATAATTCAAGTCATTTTTCAACATTAGAAAATCATTTAAAATTAGGTAAATCTTGAAGAATAAAATTATTATTTTTTTCGCAGTCATTTACAGAAGACAGATTATCCAGCTTTTATTTCAAATCGTCTAGTAAATTAGTAAGATTACACATTATATAAATTCACCCTGAAAACATTGAAGATAATCATTCCAATAAAATATATTTATTTTTTATTTATATTTATATGGCACAGTATATTCTTGATAAAATCATGAATGTCGAATTGTTAAGGATGATTGTTAAAGAGAAAGATGAAATAATGTTTCCTGTGAGAATCAAAATTTAGCGCATGCTCTTTATTCTTTCCCGGAATATTCAAGTCCAGGTGGAATGCGAAAATCCATATCAGTTTAGTCTCGATGTGATCGTCGTCAATAATACATCAAATAATAATTTATTTATCAATATATTTTATTTAATAAATAAACAAAATTAAATAAATAATTTAGTCAAAAATTACCTATTATTTCTAACGTTTTTGTATGATTTTATTTTTTAAAATTTTCAAATGATTAACCGGCTTGATCGAAAACAATCGATTTTCATACACGAGGTTTTGTGATAAAAACAAAAATAAAATTTATATATATTTATCGGATTATATAGAGATTAATGACAAGGGTAGAAAAGACAGCTACAATAAATTACACTATATTTTTGTTACCTTTTTTTTTAATGTCTACATTTTTTTTTTTTATTGAACTTGCGGGATTTGTTGACGAGACAAATATACAAAAAAAAAAAACCACGTGCTTGCAAAGCCACCCTATTTTTGTCAAATATTTTTTTTGATAAATATCAAATAATATAAAAATTTGATATATTTTTTTCTAGCAAAACATATTAAAGTAAAAAATTTATTTTCATAAAAATTTATATTTTAAAAATGACTAATAAATATTTTTAAATTTATAAATAAATTTTTTAAATAATAATTATTTATTTTTTTGTTTAGATAAAAGTTACGGTGCTGAAAAGTTGTTTAAAAATTTTTTCTCATTTCATGATGATGCTAATAGTTGAATAAATAATACGAAAAAAATAAAAGATAAAAAAAAATGAGGTGTTAATTAATTCGAGAGAGGTGTGAAGAGTAAAAAACAAAAAAAAGAAATAAAGAATGATATAAAAATAAAAATAAATAGATGAAGTAAAACTACAGTAAAAAAAAAAAGGATAAAATGTTTCATTAGTTTGAATGTATATAGAAACAAGTGAGAATAAACATCATATTCAACAACTAACAAGTATCATAAAACTTATTTCATTAAGTATATTAAATACATATATAAAATGAGAAAAGACATGATTAATATGAGTGATACATTTGATGTTAATCATGTACAAGATATTTTAGATCATATTAATCAACTTGATGATACAAATTTAAGTAAAGATTTACAGTGTCTTAAATCAAAGCATGATAAAATTTATAATAATGCTTGTGATATAGATTGGGATTCATTATCATGTTGGCCACAAACTTTAGCTGGTACACTTGCTAAAATACCATGTTTTGATCAACTATATGGAATCAAATATGACAGTTCACGTGAGTAAAATTATTTTTATTGTAAATATATTCTACTTGTTTTTAAATCACTTTGTATAAATTTTTTTTGTATTACTCGGTAATTATTCACGCTTTCTTCTGGATAAATCCAATCGAAATTTCATTCTAGAAATGAAAAAAATAACAAGTAAATAATTGAGATAATAATATCGATTTTGGATTTATTATTGGCAAAATATTGCTCCAAATTTTCATCCGAATTTGCTGTAAATTGGGCCAAATACGGAATATTTTTTTTGTTGATTTTTATGTTTATTTTTTTATTATTATGTAATGATTTTTCATATATTGGTAATTTGGTCAATCTCGATTGAGTATTTTTATCTTTTTAGAGAGGAAAAAATTTTATGATGTCATATAGAGATTTAAGTGAAGTAAGCTTGTCTAAACGTGATGAGAAAGAAAAATAAAATTTTTATTTTTCCTTATAGTTATTAATTTTTTTTTTATAAAAACCTTGAAACAATGCAAAAAAAAAAATATATAAATAATTAATTTTATCTTTTAAATAGAAATAAAAGAACAATCTTTTATTTTTTATTTAAAAAAAAATTTTAATTATTAAATACAATTATGAATAATAAAAATTTTAAGTAATATAAAAAATTTAATGATGCTTTTATGCGCTTTTCACATGAATAAGAAATGGATATTAAATTTTTTTTTTTTTTATTTTCCATATCCTAGATTAAAAAAAAACTTGGCATTGAGTGTGATATTTAAACTTGAAATATCTTGGATTAAATTTACCAAAGAGTTGGAATATAAATAATAAAAAAAGTAAAATAAAAATTTGCATTTACATTGAGTTTTTTTTTTGAATCTATTATGCATGCTAGTTTGTGCATGCCAATATAAATGTATATGTAGTGTTGACAGATGAATATTAAAAAAACTGCATCAAAATTTAATGAAAAGAAAAATGAAAAAAAAATATATCAAAAGATTTTTTTAACACCCAGTCAGTCACAAATAAAATATGAATTTTCATGTATTTTTATGCTGGTAATTTAATAGTAATACAAGGTGATAACGAAAAATCATAATCATATAAATAGAAATAAAAGAAAAAAAAAATATTGGTCAATACAATAAACATGAATTTTCAGAAATTGGAGTTTGACTGTCGAGGGTTGTTTGACGATTGTCATCCCCATTTATCCCCCCAGGATTTATTATCAAATCGAGGATAGCATATAAAAGTTCAAATGACATATATTGTATTCTATCTGAACACTAACATATTATAAAATTTAAAATATCACATATAGAATAATGGAAAAAAAAAATAAAAATAATACATAAAATCCAACAGAGAGATTTTATATATTTAAATTTATATATAAATTATTCAATTTTTAGAGATATGTTTTTTGGACTATATTATAAACCGCGTATACGATAACATCTTGATAAATAAACTCTTTTTTAAATTTAAAAATAATTGTTGTTATTAAAAAATATAAAATAAAAGAATAAATTAAAATAAATTTTAAAAAGATCTTTAGTCAAATATTACAGAGAAAATATATTTATATTATTTTTTTTTTGATATAGCTTTTTATAAATATTTATTATAATTATTTTTTTTTGTATTATTTTTTAATAATTAAACAATAGTATTATAGAAAAAAAATAATGATATTGAGATATAAAAAATATATGATAAATTATTTTAAAATATTTTTAATATTCTTATGAAAATTTATAAATTTGTGACAAATTTTTTGATTAGATAAAATCTTTTATAAAAAATCTAAAAACAAATCAAATGAATAAACTATTTTTTCATTTGTATAATTAATTTTTTTTTTTCTTTAGGTTTCCGTATGGCTCATACATAATGAGTTGATTTATTTCTTCATAATTAAACCAAAAATTGCCTCAATAATGTATTTTTTTTTCTCTACAAAAAACGAAGCTTTTAAGACATGATAAAGTCATTTCATTGGCTGAACCATTTAACAACAATTTAGTATCAATTGCAATTTAAAAAAGATGAAAATATTATTAACTTATTGAGGCAAAATATTTACGAAACAAATCTAGAAAAATTAATTCTACGAAAAGAATATTGCGAGCTGTAAATTTAACCTGTTTTTCCTGAAATAACTTTGGATATTTTCCACAAAAAAAATTAATTAAAGCTTATATTTTTTTTGTTATTATACAATGGCTATACCTACACATTAATTAATAAAAAATTATCGAGTTTGAAAAATGATAAAAAGAATAATAAAAAAGTTGAATATAGGGCAATTGATGTGAAAGCACTTTCGACCCAGGATCTCTCAGGATGAAAAGAAAAAAAAAACAAAAAAAAAAATCAGATGGATCCCTAGGGATCATAGGATATATATATATTAAAGTTTTTTTTTTTTTTGTTTTTCTTGATAAACATATAACTTCCATTTATTTCATATAAATTCGGATAAAGCAAAATAATTTGCATTCGTTTTTTAAAGTCAAAATATATATATTATTTTTTTTTTTTATTTTTAAATGTCTGTCTGGTTTTAATTTTCTTCATCCTTCAATATTTTATTTATTTTTATTTGTTCTATTTTCGAGCAAACTCACCCCTTGCGTAAATTATCATCAAAAAAAAACGTGAGGCAATTTCGTGAACGTATTAATTCGTTAATTATTCTAGTAATGGTAATCCATAAAAATAAATATTCCTTGGGGAAAATTATTTTCAAAACACGTATTATACACTGTTAATAAAAGTCTCGAGTTAAATAAATATTTGTTAAATTTAAACACAATAATAAATAAATTTTGTAAATATTTTTTATATGAAAAAAAAAGGAGAAAAAAAGATATTAAATTTAAAAAATATATTCAGGAGAAAAAAATTTAATGTAAAATATATTTTTATTAATCGATAATTGAAATTTCGAAGCATGACATTTGAATGATTGAATTTCTATATATTTGGATACGCAATATTGTCAATATAATTTTACATTTCAATCGTAAAAAAAAAATATAAAAATTTTACACATTTATATCAATCATGTCACTGTCATTTCCATATCGTTGTACAATATTTCATAAAAAAAAAAGCTTTGATTTGCAATTACATGTAAGATAAACACAATGAAATTTTTTAAATTTTAAACTTTCAAAGAAATTGTAATCAGTTAATTAAATTTTTTCATAAAAAAAAAAAGAGATGATTTAATTGTTTAATTTTTCAAATTGAGATCAATTAATAGTTTCGAATTATATTTTTTAAAAATTCAACATGATGAAAAATCTTAGTGAACACGCAATAACGAGGATGTTCAGGTATAAAAATTGATGCGATTCCGGCAATTCTTTCAGTAAAAACAACACTAACACCTCCATCACCCTTGAAGAAAAAAATATTCCAAAAATACCATTAAAATTAAAACAAATAACATATAATTAATGATTATTTAAATAATAAAAAATATTACCATGTTAAATGCATCATCATTTTTAATGGTGTGACCACATCCCTGAAGAGTAGGTGAAAGAAAAAAGCCTGGAAAAGGTCCCCAACATTTATCAAACGAGAGTTCTTTAACACTAATAGATTTAAGATATCTAGCAGAGCTTGTATGATAAATATCATCTGCCCAATTGGTCATAGTCAAAATACTACGATGATAAAGACGATCTGTTCGCATTCCAATGATTTGACGTCTTAGTGTAAATTCAATTGGTTTTTCAAGTCGTAATATTGCAATATCATTTATCCAAAATTTTTTCGGTTCATATTGTTCATGCCATATGATATTTTGAACATCAAACAACTCACCCTCTCCAAAACTATTAAATATATCAGTTGCTCCAACAAGAACTTTTAAGTTAGTAGCATAAACAGTTAAAGTAGTTTTTTCAAATATTACACAAGACGCACATGTTAAAATATGATATTGACTAATTATGCTACCAGCACAAATTCCGTGGCCTAAAAATTGTACAGATGTGTGATAAGGGTGTTGCTGTATGACTCTTTCGGTACCACCAATAATTTTATTTGAATGTCTTGCATCAACAACTATTAATAATACATTTAATTATTAATTTATACAATTTATTTAACAAACAAAAAATAATTTTAATTGATATACTTACAAGTTGATAAAAATATTAAAAATACTACAAGTTTCATAATGATTTTTATTTTTTTTTCATTTGTGAAAAATTATAATTCTTCAGAATAACAGAATTTTATCTAATGATATTTGATAATTTTAATTCGGTCTTTTATACTAGTATATTCACTTGTCTAACGTTAATTTTTTGGAACATATAAAAATGAATAATGATGGTAATTTTAAAACTAATATTAAACTGATAATAAAAATACACAAAAAAATTGGTAAATTTATAGTTTTGTAAATGAATAATTCTTCAGGATAAAAAAATTATATCAAAAAATAAATAAATGTAAACGACGAATGCGTGATTTTTTAAAATTGTATTTATTCAATCTTGAAGATAACAAACTATAAATTTTATTTATCAGTTTTTTAATTTTTTATGATAAAATTTTAAAGGCAATTTTATATTTTAAAAAATACTCAACCTTGAAAAAGAATTATCCATGATTTTATAATATTTTTAAACGAAAATTTCGATATAATAATAATTATTTGATTTTAAAAATTAATAATTGTTAATTACGGTTTCAATAAATTCTATATAAAGAAAAACTTTTGTAAATATTAAAGCTTGAGGTTGTTGAGGTAAAAAAACAGATGCAATTCCTGCAATTTTATTATCATAAACAACAGCAACACCACCATCTCCCTGAAAAGACAATGAAAATTTAGGTATAGAAATTTCGTCGTCTCAATTAGCTTTTCGAAATATTTTTACAAGTAAATTTTCCATTAAAAAGTAACTATTAAATAATGAAAATAATTACGTTTCGAAATAAATTATTTATAAAATTATCACAAAAAAATTCCAAAGTATTTGAAGTAATAATAAAAATAAATATTACCATATTAAATCCATCATCATCACTGAGAGTTTTTCCACATCCTTGATATTTATTTGTAAGAGGAAAATTTGGAATAAAATGTAAACAATTACTTTGTGAAATTCCTTTAACACGAATAGATTTAAGATATCTATATAAATTTGTTTGATAAATATCATCTGCCCAATTGGTCATACTCAAAAAACTGTGATGATGAAGAGGAGCCAGTGGCATAGAAATAGATAAACGTTCAAGTGTAAATTTAATTGGTTTTTCAAGTCGTAATATTGCAATATCATTTACCCAAAATAATTTGGGCCAATATTTTTCATGCCATATGATATATTTAACATCAAACAATTCACCATCTCCATGAGCATTAAATATATCAGTTGTTCCAACAAGAACTTTTAAGTTACCAGCATAAACAGTTAAAGTACTTTTTTCAAATATTACACAAGATGCACATGTTAAAATATGATATTGACTAATTATGCTACCAGCACAAATTCCATGGCCCAAAAATTGTACAGATGTGTGATAAGGGTGTTGCCGTATGACTCTTTCGGTACCACCAATAATTTTATTTGAACGTCTTGCATCAACAACTATTAATAATACATTTAATTATTAATTTATACAATTTATTTAACAAACAAAAAATAATTTTAATTGATATACTTACAAGTTGATAAAAATATTACGAATACTACAAGTTTCATAATGATTTTTGCTACAATTATTTCGAATTTATTTTAAGTGATAAAGCTCGATAATTCATATGAAATTATCGTGACGATTTTAAGAGTGAACCATCGAAAATAGACAAGCAAAAAAAAAAATATCAGCAGTATAATAAAAATATGGTTTTACTTGTATAATTTGTGTACTTTATTTAATAATCAAGATAGCAAATTATAAATTTTGATAAGAGTTTAAAATAAAACACGAATTTATTATAGATTTAGTAAATTTTTTTTTTATTTTATATATCTTTGCAATTGTGTTTGATTAAAATTCTACTTGCTAAAAAATATACAATTTTTTTTAGTGGTATATTTAATATTTTAATCAACACAATTACAGGTTTATAGTTACATTTAATTATAAAATTAATAGTTAATAAACATTGATTGTATCTGAAATAAATTGTCTGTAATTACAAATTTTTGTAAATATCAAATGATTTGGTTTTTCAGGTATATATACAGATGAAATTCCAGCAATTTCATTTCTATAAACGATACCAACACCACCATCACCCTGAAAAGTATAAAAAATTATTTAAAAAATAATAACAGAATAATTACACAGAAAAAAAAAAAACAAAGTAATACCATATTAAATAATTCATTATCATAGATAGTTTTGCCACATCCTTGAATCATATATGTAACTATAAATCCTGGAAATAAATCTAAGCAACTTATGAGCGAAAGTCCGATGACATCAACAGATTTAAGATTTCTAGCGGAATTTGTTTGATAAATATCATCTGGCCAATTGGTCATAGTAAATATACTACCATGGTAAAGGCGATATGGTCGCATAGTAATAATTGCACTTTGACGTGATAATGTAATTGGTGTTTCAAGACGTAATATTGCAATATCATTTATCCAAAATTGTTCAGGCATATATTGTTCATGCCATATGATGTGTTCAACATCTAGCAACTCACCCTCCCGAAGAATATCAAATAAATCAGTTGTTCCAACAAGAACTTTTAAGTTAGTAGCATAAACAGTTATAGTAGTTTTTTCAAATATTACACAAGAGGCAGATGTTAAAATATGATATTGACTAATTATGCTACCAGCACAAATTCCGTGGCCTAAAAATTTTACAAATGCGTGATAAGGGTGTTGCTGTATGATCTTTTCGAGACCACCAATAATTTTATGTGAACGTCTTGCATCAACAACTATTAATAATACATTTAATTATTAATTTATACAATTTATTTAACAAACAAAAAATAATTTTAATTGATATACTTACAAGTTGATAAAAATATTAAAAATACTACAAGTTTCATAATGATTTTTATTTTTTTTTCATTTGTGAAAAATTATAATTCTTCGGAATAACAGAATTTTATCTAATGATATTTGATAATTTTAATTCGGTCTTATATACTAGTATATTCACTTGTCTAACGTTAATTTTTTGGAACATATAAAAATGAATAATGATAGTAATTTTAAAACTAATATTAAACTGATAATAAAAATACACAAAAAAATTGGTAAATTTGGTTTTAAAAGTGTGATTTATTGGATGATAAAAAGAACAATTTATATTTGCAAATGAATAGATTTTATATGATTTTTCATTGGCTTATTTTTTTTCATATAGATAATTATCTGTAATTACATATTTACATTTTATGATACGAGAATGATGGCGTATCTTCCGCGGGCAAATTTACAGCTCGCAATATTCTTTTCGTAGAATTAATTTTTCTAGATTTGTTTCGTAAATATTTTGCCTCAATAAGTTAATAATATTTTCATCTTTTTTAAATTGCAATTGATACTAAATTGTTGTTAAATGGTTCAGCCAATGAAATGACTTTATCATGTCTTAAAAGCTTCGTTTTTTGTAGAGAAAAAAAAATACATTATTGAGGCAATTTTTGGTTTAATTATGAAGAAATAAATCAACTCATTATGTATGAGCCATACGGAAACCTAAAGAAAAAAAAAAAATTAATTATACAAATGAAAAAATAGTTTATTCATTTGATTTGTTTTAGATTATAAAAGATTTTAGATAAAAATTATATATTATTTTTATAATTTATTTATTATTAAATAATTTTTAATAATCTAATCAAAAAATTTGTCACAAATTTATAAATTTTCATAAGAATATTAAAAATATTTTTAAATAATTTATCATATATTTTTTATATCTCAATATCATTATTTTTTTTCTATAATACTATTGTTTAATTATTAAAAAATAATACAAAAAAAAATAATTATAATAAATATTTATAAAAAGCTATATCAAAAAAAAAATAATATAAATATATTTTCTCTGTAATATTTGACTAAAGATCTTTTTTAAATTTATTTTAATTTATTCTTTTATTTTATATTTTTTAATAACAACAATTATTTTTAAATTTAAAAAGGAGTTTATTTATCAAGTTGTTATCGTATATACGCGGTTAAACAGTACTGTAAAAGTGAAATAAACACGGGTGTCAGAAACATCTGTTGACTCAACATCTCAAACAGTAGGTGCGTTAACAAGTAAAACAACAAGTTATAAATTCATTTAAATAGAAAAAAAACAAAATGATTAAAATATATATATATAAATATATATACGTATGTAACTATATCAATTAAATTCAAGATAATTGTACATAAAGGTTAATTAACAATTAAATTATCATAATGGTAATTTATGTGATATTGATTATTGTTGATTCTCAATAAAGCTTATTTATTTATTAAACACGACTATATTGAGTGAACAACATATACATTAGGGTGAGGCATTCAAACTGGACTGTCGAGTATCGTAATTGCCATTAATTTGTGCTCACGAGTTTGCTATTCAGTTCCTTTATCAATTAATTATCTCACATGAACGTGACAATTTTCTCTGAAAGCTTCTCTTTATTAAATTTTTTTTTTCTCCTTTTATTTATAAAATATATATTTATATACAAAACTAGATGATTTTAAATAGTCATTCTATATTATAATCATTTTTCTGATGTACATTCAAGCAACGTTGTTAATTTATTAATTTTACCATCCTGAAAATCTCAGTAAAACAAAGTTAACTATTTTCATTGTTGCTTTAAACTTGTTATACTTGCAACTTTCGCTTTTCTATACAAACTTTATAAACGTATATATATTAATTTTGTTTTCATACTAAAATTTTGTCTAAATAACATTTACAAAATTGAAGAAAATATAATCTTAAAACACAATTTAAAAATTTATAAATTAAATTGAACATTTAAATATGTTTATGAAAGAGAAAAAAAAATTTTTTAATATCATTGATTTATTAAAAAAAGCATAAAAATTAATTAAAATTTAATTTTAAAAAAATATAATTTAATTATAATATCGCAGGAAGCAAATATTTTCATATTGATAATATTTTTTTTTTAAATAATAAATAGAATATCGAGGTCAATCATAAAATCATATGTATAAAAAAAAAAACAATTTATATACACATTGTAAGTGGGTTGGTAATTAGATTTATTTGAAAAAAAAAAAAAATTATATGAAATATGATATTTTATATACATATAAAATGCAGTTTGTATAATACATTTCAAATTTGAAGCACGCACAAGTGTATATATACGTGTATTACGAATCAAGTGGAATTGGATTATCGATCAGCTGGACATTTCGAAAGCTCTCGAGTTTGACAGAAACATATAAGCTGAATCAGCATCAAATGCTTCATATTTTATCCACCCTCAAATTTTCCTCTTTCCTCTTTCAACCTCTTTTATTCTCAACAGCTCAATATTATTTATTTAATTTTTTTTTTATCATTAATATAACAGCTAATTTGTCTGTTTTTTAATTTTAAAAGTTCAATTTAATTTTCTACTAATTAAATTTACTTTATGTATACACTCTTTTTGATTATCTTTTTTAAACTTTTTCTTTAGTTTATTTTATAAATTGCTTTTTTTTTTAATTTGATATATGGTTTGATTTTTTATTTACAGAAAATGCAAGTCGATGGTGTTTGACAAATGGAACTTGGGATAGTTATTCAAACTATTCTCAATGTCATGAACTTCAAATACCTGTCAATGAATCAAGTGTTGAAATTACAACAATGCTGTATTTTATTGGTTACAGTTTGTCATTGTCAACACTTGTTGTTGCTGTGTCAATTTTTTTATACTTCAAGTAAGTTTATTCAATATTATTTGTACTAAAAAAAAAAAAAGCTACTGCATGAAAAGTATTTATTTTGTATATATTACATAACAAATAATATTTATGAAAAGAAAATTTTTTTTTTTTTATTTTTCTTTACTTGATAAATTGTATATATTAAATACTTGAGATTATTTATGTCTCGTGTTATCAAGTAATAATTTATCACTTGTTATTATTAATAGAAAAAAATAATACATTATTTATCAAGAATATTTCTAGTGTAATCATATGATTAAAAAAATATACTGATTTTTGAAATTATAATTTGTTTTTCTTGATAAAAAAAACAACATTTTCCAGTGAATATAAATATACATTTTTCAATTGAATAATCAATAACAGTTTTTTAATAATTTATCATTTTTTTTTTGGTTTAAATCAATGAAAATTATATTTAAAACAAAGTCGTTTTGTTAAATAAAAAATATACTGATATTGTCAGTGGGTATTTTTATCTCCTTATATTTATTTTTTTTTATTTTTTTTTTCAATTTTCCAAGTATTTTCTTTGTTTTGTTGACACTCTGGATCACTCCAATCCACCTGACTGTTTTCCCACAAGCTCCATTTATATATATACCGCATGTCGCGAGTCTTATGAATGATTGAATGATATTGTGTGATACATACAACAAAAAAAGCAAAAAAAAAAAAAAGGAAAAACAAAACAAAAAAGCCAATAAAATCAGATGAGTGTTATTATTTTTTTTCCACCCCAACAAACGAGGATCTATGGTTTTTTCTTTTTTATATTTTTTTATTACCCGCTTTTTTTTTTATTTGGCATTTGCGGTTGACACTTCAATATGAATTCTTTTTTAATTTATTTAATAAAAAATATATCTCCAGATTTTTTTTCTAATTGATTCGTAGTTTATTTTTTTATAAAAATTTATAATCGAAATTTTGCGGCAAACAAGTGTTTTCGAAACGCTTGAAATTTCGAAATAATTTGTTTTTTTTTCTTTTGATATTTAAAGTTGATTCTCACAAAAAAAAATTCAATGAAATATTTTAATTAAATAATGAACTTGTGAATGATATTATTTTCATAATTTAAATGTTATTTTTATAGTTATAAAATACTTTAAATAATTTCTGGAAAAATAATGAAAATCCAGGAAAATATAGTTACAAAATTTTATGGAAAACATTTAGAGAAATATTTACACCAAGGTTATATTTTATAAAAATGATATTTATTTTTAACAGAGAGCTGAGATGTTTGAGAAATAATATTCATACAAATCTCATGCTTACGTATATACTGGCTGACCTCATGTGGATCCTTACTACTGTTATGCAGGTACTACATATTACCAAAAGAAAAAAAAAAATATACATTTTCTTTTTACAATATATAAACTCAATTCTTTTTTTTTTATTTTCATATTTATTATTCATATCTTTGAATTATTTTTTTAACGTATATATAGTCTCTTTTGAATATCTTTGTATAAATTTTTGCTTCTTTGAGGATAATAATGGGAAAAAAAATTAAATTTAACTAAAAAAAATTTTTATTCCAGGTTTCAATGCAATCTGATACTCCAACTTGTATTATTTTTTATTCTTTACTTCATTATTTTCATTTAACAAATTTTTTCTGGATGTTTGTCGAAGGTAAATATTAAAAAATATAAAATAACTAATGAAAAATGAATTTTAAAAATTGATTTAACCAATTTTATTATATATTTTCAGTATAATAAATTTTAAATGTGGTTTTTTTTTTTTTTTTCAGGATTGTATTTGTATTTGCTGGTTGTTAAAACATTTACCGGTGACAATATTAAATTGCGTTTGTGTCTGGCAATTGGATGGGGTGCACCAGTACTTGTTATTATTGTCTGGGGAATTGCTAAATCCAGTGCAGTTGATATATCAAATGACCATGAAAACCAGGTGAATTAAAATGATTATTTTCTTTATATAAATATAAAATTTAATTTGAGATAATACTACAAAATAAACCAACAATAAAGTAATTTAAAGAAATTTTTTTTTCAATTTTAGATATTGTATATAAAAAAATAAAAATATACATATATTTTTGATGAATAATATTTCAAAATAACCCTCGATTAAATTAATGTCCAATTCAATAATTTTTTATTCAATTTTTCAATTAAAAAAATAAAAAAATAATATTATTTTTAATTGCAAAATTTAGTAATTTTTTATTTCGGTTTTTTTATCAATAAACACAAATATAAATAAACAAATAAATTTTTTTTTAATTCAACAAATTAATCTTTCAATTGTTTATTAAAAAATAACAAAAAAAATATAGTAATATTAAAGAATATATAAGTAGAACTTGTAGAAAAATTTTATAAAAAAATAACCCTTTTTTTTAATTTTGTTTATCAATTTTTAATATTTTATTTATTTTTATTTATAAATAAATAATTTCATCTTCAACGACATAATTTATACCGTAAATACCATGCTCTATACATTTTTTTTTACCTCAAGATGATTTAAAAAAATATCAGTAGTACAAGTAAACGATAAGTGCGCCAAGAGTGTCTGACACACACACACTTGTCACTTATATAACTAAAAACTTTTTAATTTTTTTTTTCTAAATATTTATTTCTCATGAAGGTACTTGACCTATTTAACAAATTAAATTTATTATATAAATGTTATTAAACAATTTATCAAATCATCAAAATAAAAAAGAATGAAAAAAAATTTCTATAAGAAAAAAATTCATAACAGTTTTTTTAATAATAAAAATATTATTAAATTAATTAAAAATTTTATATTTTATCCTCAGTATGTATCTATAAACTCTCTTAAAAAATAGATAAAAATAAATTAAAAAAAAAAAAAAACTAGAAAACAATTTAAAGTTAAATTAGTTTAGAAATTTTTTTGTTAAAATGATTATTTAATTTCTATAATAATATTTCAGAATGGAGCATTGTATAGACATTGTCCTTGGATGGTTTATCATGCATATGATTGGTTTTATCAAGGACCAGCAATAATTGTACTGGGTATTAATGTCCTATTTTTATTTATGATAATGTGGGTATTAATAACAAAATTACGTTCAGCAAATAATGTTGAGACTCAACAATACAGAAAAGCAAGTAAAGCATTACTTGTATTAATTCCACTTCTTGGTGTAACATATATATTAGTCATTGCTGGACCATCAAAAGGTAAACTTGCTAATTTATTTTCATATGCAAGAGCTGTACTTTTATCATCACAAGTAAGTTTTTCAATATTACCATCAACTTTTAAAGTATTTTTAAAGCTGAAAAAAAATTAAAACCATTTAAAAATAATTTAAATAATTATTTTCAATATTAAAATGTTTTTTTTAGGGTCTTTCAGTTGCACTATTTTATTGTTTTTTAAATTCTGAAGTACAAAATACAATGAGACATCATTTTTCACGTTGGAGTACAGCAAGAAATCTTGGAATGGATAGAAAATATTATAATAATTGGTCACCACGTTCACGTACTGAAAGCATAAGGTTTTTTAAATAATTTAACAATTTATAAATATGATAATATAATTTTTTCTTTTTTATCTTATTTATGATGTAATTATAGTGTTGATGACTAGTCTATAAATAAATTGATTTTAGACTCTACTGTCAACCATCAAATCCATATAGAAAACGTGAATCAACAGTAAGTGAAACAACAACAACAACAGTTATTGGTATTAATTCAACAACAGCATTTATCGATAGATCAAAAACAGTTATTTCCGAAGACCTCAATGAATAAATTTATCCTATATTCAACCTACTTTATCATGTAAAAAAAAATTAATTTAATCAAAAATTATCTGTAAACACAGTTCAATTTCATTGTCAACATACATTTTTTTTTCTACTACTTCAACAAAATTTTCCATTGACTGTTTGAATTATAATTAAAAGATAAAAGGAAAAAAAAAATTCTATTATTTGTGAATTTAAAAAAAGCACATAACCACCATCACAATGGAATTATTATTATTATTTTTTTTTATCATATAAAAGAGAAAAAAAGAAATGATAATTGAAATGAAAAAAAAAAATACTTTGAAATATTAAAACGTGTAAAATCGATAAAAAAAAAAAACTTGTTAAATGTCTTCCGTCATTACATGCTTTAAATATCAAGGCAGTATTTTATCTGTGAAAAAAAAATAAAATTAATCAACTAATTTAATTTCTAAGTGTTGAAATAAATATATATATTTATGAAAAAATTATAAGCTTCGACTGACCAATGTTTTAATGCATTTTAAATGTTGTATGTTGTTTAAAATAATACATTATCTTTGACTGTACCTGAACATGAACGTTCAAATAATAATAATGAATTTTAACATTTAAAAAAAAAAGAAAAATATCTATAAAATAAAATTGTACCTATGTATATTTTTTTTTTCTATACTTAATTTCATTAAATAAATAATCAATAAATCGATAAAATGGATAATTTAATTATTTAAAACTCATTATTTGTCTTCTCATATTCCCATTGACTTTATTATTTAAATTATTTTTATTTAATTCATCTAACAGCATTTACTCAATATTAGACAAAAAAAATCATAATAGTTCTAAATATATATAAAAAAAAGAAAAAGTATTGTTTTTTTTTTAAAAGTTTACTTACAGATAAATTTTTTTATCTTCATATTCTTCATTAATTTACATAATTACTTCCACTTTATTAAATTAATATAAACTTTTTTATTTAATCTTTTTTTTTTTTTATTTTCTTAGTTTGTTTTTGCACACATTTACACACTTGCCAAAAAAAAAAATTAATAAAACAACAAGCATACAGATTTATCAACGATTTAACCAACTTATTTACCAACAAGTCTTTCATCGTGATTGTGGTACTTTGGTTTTCCATGGGTAAAAGGTATGTATCGATATTTAATCATATGCTGTAATCGAAAAAAGAAATAATAATACAAATTAGTATTAAGGTGATATTGTTGTATAAAAATTGAATGATGGCTATTTATAAATTACCTTAATTTGTCGTTTCATTGTGATGCAAAATAATGTTATAAAATACATAACAAGAATTGGCCAAAATACAGGAATATTAAAGAAATCAAACATTGTACATGTCAATGCAATTATTGTTGATTTTGATACTGAATACCAAAATTTAAATTCAGGCAATCTTCTAACAAATGGTCGGAATTCTTCATTTGATCTTGTTGGTAATTCTGGACCTTCACCATCTACAATTAACATGTAATTTTTCATAAATAATCATTTAATTATTTAACCTTTTCTTAAAAAAGAATAAAGCTAATTTAAATCTCATAAATAATGTAAATTTTTAATAGAAATATTAATTTCATTAATTAGAAATGAATTACTATTTTATCTTTGATATATTTTAGTAATCTTTACCTTCAAAGTCCATTGCTGGATCATTTCTTGGAGTGAGGAATGATATAAACAAATTAAGGTGATAAATTCCCAAAGCGTACATAATAATATACCATCCCTAAAAGAACAAATAAATTAGTAATTAATTAATAAACATCTTATGGTAATTTAAAAAATTTACCTGAGAAAGAAAAATACGTAATACAAATGTGATAACAAGAATTATTGCAAAAACCCATCTTGATATTACGTGTGGTGTCCACAAGTCCAGATAGCTTTGGTAAATCTGTTTAAAAGTTTAAAAATAATATCATTTTAATTAACAATACATATATTATTTATAAATAATAATGATAATAATTTAGAGATAATAAATAATGATGATACCTGCGATAATCTTGATGTTGCTTGAACAAATATATTTCTCCTAACAGGACCACCAAGATCCTCATCTTGCATCATTTTAAAAAAACCTTGAATGAGAAATAATAATATCATGAATAAATAATCATCACCTGATGTCATTTGAAATAAAAAAAATCATCATATTTATAAATGATGAAATGGAGCATGAGGTTAACCTTTCAAATTGCCACCTCACACAATATTTAGAAATAAAAAATCATAATAAATTAAATGTACATAAATATAGTTAAATATAATTACCAAAAAATTAATTGTTTATTATTTCACAATAGTAATTATCCAAATATATTTTTATAATTGTTGAAAAAAAAAATATTCACACATACATAACACGTCACAACATTATAATGACATGATATAAATTCTGTAGATGATTCGTTATTACAGCATATATTTGAAAAATATAATTATAAAATTAATAATAATAAAAATGTATTAACAATAATTGAGATATAAATATGTGTAGTAAAAATTATGGAATATTTTATTTGTTTGTAATTTTATTGTCCGATAATTTTAGTTGATATTGGTTAATTATAATATTGGTATTTTTTTATTAATGTCCATGATGGCTGGTGGACATTATTGACATATAAATATGGTTGAAATGCCAACGAAAAAGAGAGCAAGAAAATAAAAAATGGCTAACGTTATTAGTCGGAGTTTACAAACGGCGATATTTTTTTTCCTCTTGTTTTTTTTCAGTTTTTTTTTCATGTAGGTATATTTATTATCAACATTATAATTATACTTAAAAATTCTTTATTATAAATATTTATAGAAAGAGTTACTGGATAATAATTTTTTATTATTATTGATAAAAATAATGAATGTCAATTTGGCGGTGTATACACGTACATAATTTTAGGCAATAAGTGGGAATGCGCAATTAATTTGCGCGTAGTAATAATATTAATTAATTAAAAAATTATAAACAAAAAAATTGGAAAAAAATGAGAATTAGAAAAGTACAAGCTTCTTGTTAACAATGTATGTTTATAAATAATTTGAATAAATAGTTTTTACGGTCCCTAGTCGAGAAGAGACAGACGTCTACCCTCGTCCCTCCCCTAAAAAGCAACCCCCACTACCGGAGTTTACTCTTACGGTGCTCCTGAATTTAAATAATAAATAGACTGAGTGCCCACTTGTCTTCGTTTTTATTTAACAGACATCGATGTCATATGTTTGGGAATAGTTACGTTTTTGTATGTTTTAATATGCATATAATAATTGAATATACATTTGCACTTTAAGTTTGTTATTGTATCAGTAGCCTTTTTCAATTTGACTGTAGATATATATATGAAAATAAATAACAAAATATGATGAATATCAAATATTGTTGCAAATATTACACATATCAATTTCATTAATATTAATTTCACATAAGTGACAGTTTTTATCTTTTGATATTATATACTTAAGTTTTTATTTTAATAGATAATTTCAATATTGTCATGATAAATTAATTTTGTGATGTTAAAGGGGTTAAAAAATGACTTAATTAAATCGGTATTATACTTGGCTGTCTTGAAATTTTTTATTATTTTTTGAAAAAAATATATTATGGATAAGAATTTTGAAATATTTTTTGCTGATGGTGATATTTAATGATTATCAGATCAAATCAATACAATTTGACCATTATTTTGGCTCCATTTTATCAATGTATTTGTGTAAATATTTATTACTTTCTCAACAAATTTCATGTTTTCGACAAATATAAAGGGTGCGTGAACCTGGCCTGCATGTCTAGAAAATATCTAGGATAACTCATTAGAAGCGTCTTGATTTGTAATAATTTGTACCACCATTGATTTAATTTGTACCTCAAAATTAAAGGGTCAGAAAGGGTAAAATCAACAATTTTTTCTAGATGACTTAGGGGGAAAAAAAAAATTGCTACAGACGCAGAATAATTTGTACTAATTCGTACCATCAAGCCCGGAATTTGTACCTCCAAAATAACAACGAAAAAAAATTATTTACTCTAAAATGATAATTAACAATTGCATATCTATTTTAATTATTGAGGTACAAATTCTAATTTATTGAGAACGCAATTAAACTTGTTTTGTTTAACAATATAAAAAAAATTATTGAAAAATATTAAATTTTGAAGGCGCCATGCATTTGTTACTTAAATTTTTTTCTTAACAAATGCGCCGGATTAAATCAATATTTTCAATAGATTTGATGTTTTTTAAAAGAACAAAACGAAACTAATTGTACCGATAAATATTTATTACCTATAATAATAAAGTATTATAAATTGATATTTTTGGGTAACTGGTTTTTATTATTATTATTAAGATTACAAAATTCTAATTTATCATTACAAATAAGCTTTTGTTTTGTTATTTAAAATAAAAAAAAATTATTGAAAAATATTGTTTTTAAGAGCGCCATGCAAGTGTTAGATAAATATTTTTATTAACAAATGCATAGCGCCTTCAAAATCAATATTTTCTAATATTCTTTTTTGTTTTTAAATGATTAGCAAAACAGAAGAAACTAATTTGTACCGATAAAATTAAATTTATACCTCAATAATAACTAAAACTAATATATTGAAATAATTTTGGGTAACTTTGGTTTTATTAATATTGATGAGTACAAATTCTAAATTTAGTAATTTTAAATTAGATCTTGTTTTGTTCTAACAATAAAAAAAAAATTGAATAAAATATTAATTTTTAAAGGCGCCATGCAATTGTTAGTTAAAATATTTTTATTAACAAATGCATGGCGCCAATAAAAAATCAATATTTTTCATAATATTCTTTTATTTTCGGCCAAACAGCTTAAAATGTTGTACCGATAAAATATAGAATCCCAATATTTTTAATAACATAATATAAAATATATAAATTGATATTTTGGGTAACTGGTTTTATTATTATTATTGAGAATTTAAATTCTAATTTTTATCGGTACTAGTAGCTTATGTTTTGCTCTTCAAAACAAAAAATTATTGAAAAATATTGTTTTTGAAGAGGCTTACATTTTAATTTAAATAAAAATATTTGATAAACAATTGCATGGCGCCTTTAAAATGAATATTTTCAATCATTTGCATTTTAAAGAGCATTTAAATGTCTAATTTGTACCGTCAGAACGGAATTTGTACCTTAATAATAATAAAAGAAACAAGTTACTCGAAATATATAATAATTCGTAATGATGATATTAATTGCAAATTCTAATTTTATCGGTAAAAAATTAGCTTTTTGAAGCCATTTTAAACAAAAAAAAATTATTGTAAAAAATATTGATTTTTGAAGGCATGCATTTGTTAAAATAAAATATTTAGCTTGTTTAAATTTAGCGGCGCTTTAAAAGTAATATTTTCAATAATTTTAAGGCTGAAACAGCTAATTTTTCTATAAAATTAGGAGGCCTATTACCTCAATAATAAGAATAAAAAACCAGGTACCAAAATATCATTATAATACTTATTATTCTTAAACCAGTTCAAATTTAATTTTATCGGTACAAATTAGCTTTCGTTTTTGCTTTAAAACAAAAGTTAGAAAAATATTGATTTTTTGAAGGCGCCAATGCATTTGTTAATAAAAATATTTAAGCAATTTGCGTAAATATATTTTTCAATATTTTATTTTAAAAAACAAGAGCTAATTTGTACCGATTAGAAATTGTACCTCAATAATTAAATAGTATGCAATTGTTATTTATCATTTTGTTAAAACATTTTTTTTCTAATTGTATTTTGGAGGTACAAATTCCGGGCTTGATGAAAAATTAATTCAGTATTTAAATGTAAACAATTTTTTTTTTCCTAGTCATCTAAGAAAAAATTGATTTTCTTGCTTTGGACCCTTTAATTTTGAGGTACAAATAAAATCAATGGTGGTACAAATTAGTACAAATCAAAGACCTGTGGTATCATCAGATATTTTTCTAGGACTTATGCGGCCGGTTCACTTTTAAAATTATAACCTATATCTTAATTTTTATCAACTGATGGCATACTGATAGGTATACCAAACGTTGCTAAAAGATCACTAAATTATTTATCAAATGTATTTGATTTAATAATATTTTCATTAAGTTTTGACCATTCTAATATTTAATATACTGTTGTTGAGTATTAATAGTTGAACAACATGTTAACACCGAATCAATGACACTTGACATTTATTAGATTTAATTGTGCATCTGGTTAATGTTTTAATAACATACTCCAATGGCACTTTATTGAAAATATTTCATGAATAATAAATATACATACATGTGCATCTGTGACAATTAAAGATATTTTCATATTTTTGTTTGCAATTGTATAATAAGTATTCTGAGCCATTAAATTGCATATTAAATTAACAGCAGTTTTTAAAATATATCGATTTATTAAATGTATCGAACATTATGTATTGTGTGGTGAGCTAATGTGATTATTAGTCAAATGGCCAATAGAATGACGAATAAACGTTGCCACGTGAAACCTCTTTGAACTGTATTCTTTTATAAAAGGAATAAATAGATAAATAGTGGCACGTAAACTGCTCACAATGAACTTAACTGTGTTTGGACAGCTCAAATCTTTATATTTTAAACCGAAAAGGGCCCTAATATAATTGATATTGTTAATTGTTTTGTATTGTTTGTAAAATAATAAAATAAATAAAACAATGAGTGCAATTGCAAATATTGGATTGCGTCTTGTTGGAACTGCAAAAGTATATTACAAAATAATATTTCAACAAAATGTTTTACGATCCATGTGTATTAATGGTAGTACCAACAATTCAATTACATCAGAATAAATATACAATTTTTTTGTAATTATAAATAATATTTTAATTGATAAATTAATTTTTTTTTTTTTATGTATGAGATATATATTTTTTGTTCTTGGGTTAAAACACAAATAACTTAATTAAACCACGTGTATTTCGATTGACTTGGAGTATTAATTTTTTTTTTTTTTTTTTTTGTTTACTTTTACTATTGACAAAATTTCTTTGTATTGAATGAATTATTTTTTATACTGTTTAATTTTAAATAATTTGAATTATTAAAAAGAAAAAAAATATCAAGTATTATGTATTTTATATTTTAAAATATTTATTAAATTAATTTATTTTAATTTTTATTATTTATTATTTTTTTAAAGCTCAAGAAAAATCAACTGAAAACTTGAAAATAGAAAATGCTGATGAAAAAAAAACTTTCAAGTATTCTATATATGGAACAAAAATTATAACATCAAATTTATTTCTTAATGATTTTGGAATAACAATAAAAACACCAGAAGATAATAAAAGGTAAGTTGATAGATAATGTTAATCAACAATTTATTAAATGATTTTTTTGATTAATAAAATTATTTAATCAATATTTTACCTTATGAACCACTTATAAAAAATATACATTATTATTTTACAGTTTTATTAACAACCCTCACACAGGTATAATCAGAATTAGCAAAGAATTGGATGAAAATAGGCCAGAAAAATTAGCAGTACAAAAGCCACCACCAATGATGAAAATTGGTAAATTCAATGCAACAATTAAACGTGGTAAATTAACATTAGCAACACATGAAGGCGATAAAACGTATGTTAAATATTAATTATTAATTTTAAAAGTAATTTTTATTTTATCATTGATGTTTTATTAGGTGAATAAAACTTACTTATAATTTACAGATTTATTTTCTCTAACGAATCGTATCTCGGAGTAAAAAAATCGACTAAGAATTTAGAAAATGAAGTTGCTGCTAAAAAAAAAGAAGATAAAACAATACCATCAAAAATTGGTGAATTTAATATATTACATGATAGTAAATTAACATTAAAAACATCAGAAGGTGAAAAAAAGTAAGTTGAATTATGTTTTTTTTTTTATTATTATAATGATTATTTAATTAATATAATATATATATTGAACATCATTGATGATATAATTTTTATTTTATAGATTAACAACTGATTACCGCTTTTGCACTGAAGTTGAAGAAGAATTAACTAAAAATTTACAAAATGGAATTGCTGCTAAATACGTAGCTCCAAAGAAAAATGCAATATCTCCAATAATTGGCAACTTTAATTTGTCATTTAATGATCGATTAGAATTACAAAAACAAAAGAGTGATGAACTGTAAGTTGAATATTAATTTATAATTTGTTGAACCATTTATTTATCTATTATCAGTTTCAATTATTTATTTATATCTTTAATAAATTTTTGATAATAAATATACATCATTTATGATAATACTATATTATTATTTTACAGTTATGTTTTCAAGCATGGGCTGAATATTGAATTTGACAAAAAATCGGATGAAAATTTACAAAATGAAATAACACCTGAGAAAGAATTTCTAAATGATAAAACAATATCATCAGAAATAAATAGATTTGATGTTTTATTTAATAGCGGTGAAGTAATATTCGAGACCAAAGATGGTGATAAAATGTAAGTTGAATATTTATCAAATTATACATATCTTCAATTAATTTTTAATAAAAAAATATACATTATTGACAATATTATTTTTATTTTACAGTCTTGTCCAACGGGTCTTTGAAATTAAAATTTACGAAGATGGCGCAGCAACAAGTATTGATGTTACCCCGCATTTAAATATACTTTCTCCAGTTAAAAAATAAAAATATTTATTTATTTATATCAGTACAACATAATAAATAAATGAGGCATTTTCGCTACAGTATAGATAAATTATAAATTATAAATTATAATAAATAATATGAAGTATATATATATATATAAAACAAAACATACAAGAAGCTTGTACTTTTCTAATTTTTTATTTTTTCTGAGTGTTTTATTTATAGTTTTAAGTGGTATTTATTGTTTTATAAAACTGACTTCCTTGACTTAAAGTTCTCCTAATAAGTCCGAAAATTCCCTTATAATTTGTTTGGAAAAATTAAAGTTTCGTATTAAGAGCATCAGCTTACTAAAGAGGTGTGCAATGTTTAATGAAGCTTACTTCTTTTACATTTTATTTCCCTATAACAATTGCGAAATATCCCTTAAATTTTTCAAAAAAAATCGAAGTTTCGTATGAGGAACATAGTCGTATTACAAAGATATAATGAAGTGAAGGAAGATATCGTTTCAAAACAATGCAAACCTCTTTAGTACTCCTATGTTCCTGTTACGAAACTTTAATTATTGTATTAAATTTAAATATTATTTTTTGAATGATTAGAGAAGTATAAAAGAAAGGAGGTGGTTTAAAAAAAAAATAAGGTACCTTTTTATAAATAGTCCTAGGTTCCTGTTACAGAGCTTTAATTTTTCTATTAAATTCCAATACTATTTTCGTAATAATTAGGAGATTATGAAAAAAAGGAGGTAATTAAAAGAAAAAAAATACCTCTTTAGGAGTTTTATATTCCTGTTCTAAAACTTTCATTTTTCTAATGAATTTTAATATTATTATTTAAAAAAAAAAAGGAAATTATACGGAGAAAGAGGCCAGTCGGGAAATTAAATAATACACCTCTTCAGTAGTTCTATATTCCTGTTACGAAACTTTAGTTTAATTCTAATAAATTTTAACATTATTATTTAAAAAATAAGGAAATTATAAGGGAAAAGAAGTAAGTCGGAAAATAAATGAGATACCTCTTTGGTAGTTCTATGATCCTGTTAAAAGACCTTAATTTTTCTAATGAATTCTAATATTATCATTTAAAAAATAAGGGAATTATAAGGAAAAGGAGGTAATTAGTCTCATAAAAAATAAAATACTTCTTTAGTAGTTTTATGTTTCTAATGAAAACTTCAATTCCTCTAAAAAAAAAATAAAAAGAATTCTTCAAATTTATAGAGAAATATGAAGATAAAAAAGTAAGCTCTAGAAAATAATAAATATTTCTTAAAAACACAAAATTTAACATCAGAAAAGTATATAGGCTTTATGTATGTTTCGTTTTTCATATATTTATTTCATATTATTTATTATCATTTATCTATACTGTAGCAAAAATGTCTCATTTATTTATTATGTTGTACTGACATAAATAAATAAATATTTTTATTCTTCAACTGGAGAAAGTATATTTAAATGCGGGGTAACATCAATACTTGTTGCTGAACCATCTTCGTAAATTTTAATGTCAAGGATCTGTTGGACAAGACTGTAAAATAAAAATAATATTGTCAATAATGTACATTGTTTTATTAAAAATTTATTGGAGATATGTATAATTTGATAAATATTCAACTTACATTTTATCACCATTTTGTGTCTCGAATAATACTCCACCGCTATTGAATAAAACATCACATCTATTTATTTCTGATGATATTGTTTTATCAGTTGGAAATTCTTCTTTAGTAGTTATTTCATTTAGTGAATTTTCATTCGATTTTTTGTCAAATGTAATATTCAGTCCATGTCTAACCTCATAACTGTAAAATAATAATAATAGTAAATAGTAATATTAATGATGTATATTTATTGTCAAAAATTTATCAATGATATAAATAAATAGTCGAAATTTATAATAGGTATATAAATGGTTCAACAAATTATTAATTAATATTCAACTTACAGTTCATCACTCTTTTGTTTTTGTAATTCTAATCGATCATTAAATGACAAATTAAAATTGCCAATTATTGGAGATATTGCATTTTTCTTTGGAGCTACGTATTCAGCAGCAATTCCATTTTGTAAATTTTTAGTTACTTCTTCTCCAGTTTCAGTGCAAAAGCGGTGATTAGTCGTTAATCTATAAAATTAAAAATATTATTAACAATGGTGTTCAGAACATATGATATTAATTAAATAATCATTATAATGATAAAAAAAACTATCAAAAACTCTTTGATTAATAATTCAACTTACTTTTTTTCACCTTCTGATGTTTTTAATGTTAATTTACTATCATGTAATATATTAAATTCACCAATTTTTGATGGTATTGTTTCATTTTCTTTTTTTTTAGCAGCAACTTCATTTTCTAAATTCTTAGTCGATTTTTTTACTCCGAGATACAATCCGTGAGAGAAAATAAATCTGTAAATTTTTTATTAAAACTTTATTATTAATTTATTTATATATAATAAAAAATTGGTATTTAAAATTAATAATTAATATTTAACATATACGTTTTATCGCCTTCTTGTGTTGCTAATGTTAATTCGCCACGTCTAAGTTTAGCATTAAATTTACCAATTTTTATCATTGGTGGTGATTTTCCTGCTGGGGCTCTTTCTGTCTTATTTTCATTCAATTCATTGCTAATTTTTATGAAACTTGTGTGAGGGTTAATAAAGCTGTAAAATAGTAATGTATATTTTTCATAAGTAGTTTATATGGTAAATATATTATTCCATTCAATAAAATATGAATTGAATAACTATTAATCAAAAAAATCATTCAATAACTTATTGATCAACATTCAACTTACCTTTTTTTATCTTCTGGTGTTTTTATTGTTATTCCAGACCAGTTAAAAAACACACTTGATGTTATAATTTTTTTTCCAATTATAGAACACTCGAATTTTTTTTTTTTATCAGCATTTTCTATTTTCAAGTTTTCAGTTGATTTTTCTTGAGCTTTAAAAAAATAATAAATAATAAAAATTAAAATAAATTAATTCAATAAATATTTTAAAATATAAAATACATAATACTTGATATTTTTTTTCTTTTCACTAATTTAAATTATTTAAAATTAAACAGTATAAAAAATAATTCATTCAATACAAAGAAATTTTGTCAATAGTAAAAGTAAACAAAAAAAAAAAAAAAAAATTAATACTCCAAGTCAATCGAAATACACGTGGTTTAATTAAGTTATTTGTGTTTTAACCCAAGAACAAAAAATATATATCTCATACATAAAAAAAAAAAATTAATTTATCAATTAAAATATTATTTATAATTACAAAAAAATTGTATAATTTACCTGATGTAATTGAATTGTTGGTACTACCATTAATACACATGGATCGTAAACATTTTGTTGAAATATTATTTGTAATATACTTTGCAGTTCCAACAAGACGCAATCCAATATTTGCAATTGCACTCATTGTTTTTATTTATTTTTATTTTACAAACAATAGAAACAATTACTAATATCAATTATATTAGAGCCGGTTTTTTCTGTTTGTTTATAAAATATATAAGATTGAGCTGTCCTAAACGCCAGCTAAGCTAATTCACGAAAGAAAGCACATGTACCACTATTTATTATTATTAATCATTTGAATTCAGGAGCACCGAAAGCAACCGAAAGAATAAACTCCGGTGGTAGGGGGATTGCGTAAACTAGAGACCCTAAAAACTATTTGTTTAAACTATTTAAAAATTAAATTGTTAACAAGAAGCTTGTACTTTTCTAATTCTCAATTTTTTCCAATAAGTTTTTTGTTTATAATTTTTTAATTAATTAATATTATTACTACGCGCAGATTAATTGCGCATTCCCACTCCAAAATTGCCCGGTATTATGTACGTGTATACACCGCCAAATTAACATTAATTTTTTTTAATTAAAAACAATTAAAAAATTATTAATAATAATAAAAAATTATTATCCAATTATAAATAAAGAATTTTACAGTAATTATCGTGTAACTGTAGTTAATAATTATACATGAAAATAAAACCAAAGCAAAAACAACAGCAAAATAAATCGCTATTTGTAAACTGCGATTAATAACGTATCTAAGGAGAGCCTGGGAGAGCCATTCAGCCATTTTTTTTTTAATAACCCTCTCTTTTTCGGTTGGCATTTCAACAACGCGTCAACATGGTGAGTGTGTGAAGTAATTTTTTTAATAAAAATTATAACATCTTGAAATATTTAATTAATCTTAATTAATTATAAAAATAAAGAGTTATCAAAATAATGTATGACATTTTGTTTAAACAAAAATTGCAATATTTTAATGTTTATTCATGTATATAATCAATTGAAGGTTAATTGAAAATGTGGAGATGTTATTGTTTATTAATAATTATTGTGCTGTATTATTTTATTTATCAAGTTTAATTATTAATAAAAAAAGTGAAAATTAAAAAAAATTGCCAACGAAATTGAATTAGAAATAGTAAATTTAGATGGAAAAAATTAACTAATGATTTTAATTGAAATTCTAGGTTAACGTACCCAAGACAAGATCAACTTTTTGCCAAAAGTGCAAAGTGCACAAGGTACACAAAGTTTCCCAATACAAAAAGGGAAAAGGTAGACCCGCTGCACAAGGTCAAAGAAGATACGACCGTAAACAACAAGGTTTTGGTGGTCAAACTAAGCCCATCTTCAGAAAGAAGGTAATTTATCACACCTAAAACAAATTTTAATAATTTAATTAACATCTTAATTAATAATGGTTTTTTTAATTGCTAATTTTAGGCAAAAACAACCAAGAAAATTGTCTTGAGAATGGAATGCAGTGAATGCAAACACAAGAAACAAATCCCACTTAAACGTTGCAAGCATTTCGAACTTGGTGGTGACAAAAAAAGAAAGGTAATAACGAAAAAAAAATATAGAATATTCTATTGATTAAATTGCCAATTAATTTTTTCTAATTAAATGTTTAATTTTTTATCTGTTACAGGGTCAAATGATCCAGTTCTAAATTTAAGTTTTGTTCGCATTCTTGTAATCAATAAACAATAAAAAAAAAAATTAATAATAAATTAAATTCTTATGTTATTTTTCATTCCATTTGATCCATCAACATTATCGAAATTTTTTTTAACAAGTGCTGTTATACATGCATCCATAAATCCACCCGGAAATTTTTCTATTGCAAATAAACCAAGTGTTCAACTATTTTCAGTATCATCCATTATTTATTAGCTTGGAATAATTTGCTTTATCTCGTAGAAATAAATTTACTTGTCGACAACTAGTTTCATTTATAACCTAAAAAATTTGTTGATATTAAAATCCCATTAAGTTAATTTTACTTTGATGTACAAATTTTTATTTTTAATAAATAACCAGGAGTGAAAATAATTGTATACAACTTATAGACAAAGTATTATTATTTTAAAATTTTTATTATGAAAAATTGTTTATGTTAGTGTTGTCCAGCTGGCATAAAAAGAAAATTAAAAAAAAAAAGTGCATGCGCCACCAGATGATTAAGAGTCACGACGTTGAATAATTTACTTTCTGTAAAATAAAATAGATAAATTAATATTACGTTAAATTAATATTTGATAAATAATATTACCTAGATCTTTTTGAACTTTTTCGATCTCCACTGTCGTCTCTGGAACGTTTTTTACCACTTGATGATGATGATTTGTGTCTGTCGTGTCTATCACTCTTCTTGGGACTATAAAAAAAAAAAAACACAAAACAAAATATTAAAATATAAATAAAATAATAATGATAAAAATAAAATCCCAAGCAGTGTTAATAATAATAATAAATAGATTAATATTATATAAATATTTTTTGTGTGTTTTTGTTGATTGGTGAAAAATATTCACCTGTGCCTAGAAGATTTAGAAGGAGACATTTTTTTGTGTGATCTTCCACTTTTTGATTTGTCCGTTCTTCAATATATCCATCAAGACATAAAATTCATTGACAATATTGTTAAAAATGTAATAATAACAATAAGAAATAGTAAATAAAATTAATTATAATTAAATAATAATTACCTGTGTCTATCAGATGAACGTTTATCTCTGTGTGATGATGATGATGAATTACTTTTTCCTTTTGAACTTGATGAGTGTTTATTTTTGGATGATGCATGTCTATCACCACCAGATGATCCATGTGATGATTTTTTTTTTGATGATGATTTAAAATTATTACCATCACCATTTTCATCATCTTCTTCAGCAGCTTCACGTTCAAGATCAGACCAATCTTTACCAGATTCTTCAGAGCTATTTAATTCTTCTTCATCTGATTCTGAATTTTCAGATGCTTCTGAATATTCTGAATCATCATCTGATTCTTCTTCACTTTCAATATCAGTTGGTTCATATGCATCATCATCTTCTTCTTCATCATCAACTTCTTCATTTTCAGCTTCACTTTCAGGATCCAAAAATGTCCATCCACCAGTTTCAAAAAATTCATCTGGATCTTCAGTTATTGTTTTCATAATTTTAGCCCAATTTAATGATTGTATACCTTCTGAATAACGTATATCACATGAATTAAGCCATTCTTTAACATGATCCAACATATTCATTGGTATTGCATTAACCATAGCAACTTTTTGACGATAATTTTTAAATACAAATATCATATCAAAATTTTTTAAATGAAATATAACTCTTTCAAAATGTACAAGTTCAACATCTTCAAGTGTTATAACAAATGGTGGCCATTCAGTTAAATTAACAAGACAACCACTTGTTGGTTGTAGCAATACAGTACTTCTAAATGGTGCACCAGGAAAACCAAGATCTCTAAATGGTGTATCAAATTCAATTTCTTGTTTAATCATTGTTTCAACTTTTTCACAAAAACTTTTAAATGCTGTTTTTAATTTATGTCTTAATTCTCTTTCTGATTGTTCAGCAGCAAGATCATCACGATCATGCATATGTTGATGTTTACCAAGATCAGTTGTTATTTCACCAACTTCAGTATAAAATTGTACATCAAGATGTTTTTTTTTACCAAACATTATTGCATTTTTTAAATGAAAATGTAATAATATAATCATTTCACCATCACCAGGTTGAAAAAATGCATTTTTAATATTATTATATAATATATCAACTTTATCACCACGTACTGATGTATAACGAAAACCATTAGTATGTGCTTCAAGACCACCAGTCATTCTTTTTGATACAATATTTGGTCTTATATATAAATCTTTTAATTTTGGATTACCTTTATTTTGTGATAATATTAATGTATCTTGTTTAACAAGATCTTCTTTTTCACGTTCTTCAGCTTCACGATTTTTAAATTTTTTTTGTACATCTTTTATTAAACGAAATGCTGTATTTAAATTTGATGATGGTGGTGATATTTCACCTGGTTCTTTTGTATTTGTTGAACGATAAGTAACTTCTTTAACAAATGTTGCATCTGGATTTGGATATATACCACCTTCATTTCTTCCCATTGTTGCACCAGGATGAAAAAAATTTATACGTAAATATGTATAATCACCTTCAATTGATTGTGATATATTTTTAATTGTTGATATATGATATGGTACTGGTGTAAAATATATTGGTAATATAACTGTTTCATATTTTTTATCAACATATAATTTTAATTCTTTAACTTCTGGTTCATTTGGCATTGAATTAACACTTTTATATGATACTGTTGATTTACGTATTTTTTCTTGTTCTTTACCACTTGATTGTTGTGCTAAACGTGCTTGTGCTATTTGATTTAATTGTTTTGATAATTCTTTTTGATGTTCTTTACGTTTTTCTTCAGAACCATGTTCATTACGTAATTTTGATTCAATAACAGCTGTACGTTTACCACGACCAAGTATTGGTGTGTCTTTTTTAGGTTCATTTTCTTTACCAGAACCTTCATCATCATCTTCATCATCATCATCATTATCAGCAAAATAAATACCAATATTTTTTATTTTTTTCTTTGATACTGTTAATATACTTGCTGGTGTATCATTGTCATTAACAACAACAGTATCACCAATAAATAATGAATATGATTTACCTTCTTTATCAGATGATTCAGAATTTATTAAACCAGATAATCCCATACTAACATTAAATACCATTCCTTTTTTAGCAAGTGCTGAAGTTTTTGGACCAATTAATAATGAACTTTCACGAAATTCAATACCCATTGCAAAACCAAAATTTTTAGTTAAATTATCTAATAAATTTGGTTTTTCTGATTTTACAAATTTAACACCAGCATCATATACAGCTGATATTTTAGTTCCAGCAGTTAATTTTTTTAATATTTCTTCTTCAAGTTGTAAAAGAAAATTATAATTATCTTCAATTGTTTTTGTTGGATTAACAAGTAATGTTCTAACAATATTTGAACAATAATTTTTATATCTTGCACCAAGTGAACATATTATTGCTCCAAAATGTAACATATTTTTATCACTTACAACACTAAATTTAAGAGAATAATTACCACCACTTTGTATTATTGCTGGATAACACATATCAACTTGTGATACATCAACACCAGTTACATATTTTTTATTTGTTATTGCTGCATTAACACCTTCAGCTAATTTTGAATGTTTTACTTTTTTATCAGCATCAATTATTTCCATTATTTGACTTTTTAAATATTTTGTAAATACATCAACTGATACAATACATGCTTTTTTTATTGTTAATATTTCAACTTCTTCTTTTGGACACATAATATATGCTGCTGTTCCACTAACATCAACATTATCAAAATTTTCTTTATCAAGTGCTGCTCTCCATGCATCCATAAATGCACCAGGAAATTTTTCTTTTGTAAATAAACCAAGTGTTTTACCATTTTTACTATCTTTCATTATTTGTATTAATTTTGAAAAATTTGCTTTATCTTCATCACTTTTATCACGTACAAATAAATTTACTTGTGGACAACCAGTATCATCAGTTTTTTCATTTTCAACTTTACGTAAAAATTCAATTTTCTTTTTACTTGCAAGAAAATTTATTGAATTCTCAGCCAATACCATTATTGTATCAGTAAGTTCATAACTCAACAACCAAGTCTACAAATAATTATTAAACAATAAACATTAAAATGATAATCATTGTTAAATAATAGAAAATGAATTTTCGATTGTTGATGTTACCTGAAGTGCCATTGACTTGCTGTAAGCAATATCTTCATCAGTGCCAACACCTGACACCAAACAATCCATCTTGCTGAAGCTGTCATCATTTCCAACATCGCCATCCTAATAAATAAACAAATTATATTGTTAATAATAATAATTTATATGATTTCGATTTCGATTTTTTTTTTTTTTTTTTTTCCAATTAATTTACCTTCCATGCATTATAAATACGTTTCATACGACGAAAAAACGTATCTTTATCTAAAGAAACGTTAGCCATTGTGCGTTATGTTATTTTGAGGTTAAATAACAATTATCGCACTGTAAACTTTCAATGTCGAACTGTGGAAAATAAAATAAAACACAAGATATAATATTCGCTGTTTGGTGGTTATTAATTTTATCGAAAAACTAATTGCACTATTTTATAGCTAACACATGTAAAATAATAACATTTTTTTTATAACAAATAGATGATAATAAAACAAAAAAAATTTAATGAACCTTTTGGTGTGTTAAAAAAAAAAAAGCAACGCTTCCTCGCCGAAAACAATTCTGTCTTTTGTGGTGTGGCCAGTCCAACCGCCCGAACGATAATAAGGATAATAATGGCGGGGTTGGCGGGATTGTTGACGGAAACAAAATATTGTTTTTTTTTTTTTTTTTATTTACTCTCTCCCTCTTTTTTTTTTTTTATTTATTTATAATAGCTTTGAAGTTTGACAAGAGATGGCGCTAGTTCGTTTTTCCCCCGCGAATGATTGATTTAAATTCAAATGTTTCATTGTTTTTATTTTTTTTGTTTTTCAATTAATTTATTTTAATTTATTATTTCAATAAGTAGGGTTGATAAATAAATTATTTATTAATGAAAAAAACAAATTTATCAATGTCCAGAGATTTGTTTTCGGGCAAAAAAATCCTCCTACAACCAATAGTAAATTATATGGGTTGTAAGAGGATTTTTTTGTCTGAACAAAAAGTTAATGATAATGAGTGAGGGCATAATACCATAATGTTTCACAACTTATTATGTCTTGCAGATGAAAAAAAAATGCCGTAAGTACGTGCAGTAAAAAAATACATTTATGTGATACTAATAAGCGGGCATGGAGGTCTACTTCCATGTACATACGCGGGCTACTTATTTTTTTTGCAACAAAAAATTAGTATTAATACAAAATTTTTGATTAATAACATATTATTAATAATAAACAAGGATTATATACCATTTGTTTACAATAATTAAACAAATAAATTCACTATTTAATTACTTTAATTTGTTTTTCCACGCCAAAAAGAATTCTCCGTATTTCTCCGCATGGACCAATATGAGAGAAATTTGGAGTAACCACGGAGAAATTTGGAAAAATATTTTCACCGCGGTTTAATTAAATTAACATAAATAATATAAAATAAATATATACCTATGTAAAAAATAAAAACAAACAAGAAGCTTATGAACTTTTCTAATTTTCAATTTTTTCCAAGTTTTTTGTTTATAATTTTTTATTTAATTAACATTATCACTATGCACAAATTAATTATGAATTCTTAATTTCTAATTGCCCAACAACTTAGACGGAGTTTTTTTTTTTAATTTTTAATTTTTATTATGAATATAATATTACTTAGATCTTTTGGAACTTTTTCGATCTCCACTATCGTCGTCTTCTCAAACGTTTTTTACCAAATAAAATTAATAAATTATTATCAAACAAATATATGAATAAATAAATCAATATTTAAATATTTTCATGGACTCTATGTTGTCATAAAAATTATACCATTAATTTAAACTTGAAAATAGAAAAAAAGAAAAAAACTTGAATAAATAATTCAAACAAAAAAAAAAACTATATTCATTACTTTCATTTTTAAATTTATATGCAACAACAACAATTATTCAAATTAAACAAAAATAAAAAAGAATAACAAATAAACAATTAAATAAAATAATATAAAAAACAAATAACAAATCCAATTTCGTTCATTGGGTAAGGTGAAAGTCACCAACCGCACAATATTGTCGTTCAACAACTTTCTCCGTGCCATCATTTTATTCTCCAAAGGAAAAAAAATAAAAAGAAAAACATTACCTCTAATCTACCTCGAAATTTACTTTAAAAAAAAAAAAAAACAAAATACGTAAAATATATTTCATAATTTAACATATTACCATGGAACAAAAAATATATCTAATAATTAAAATTACAAAATAAATATTAGAAAATATCAATAAAAAAATATTACGTAAATAAAAAAATCCTCAAATCAAAATAGTCTTTGCTTTCGTTTGAGTGAAAGTTATTGATTAGCATTTTAAATAATCGATTGCTTAATTTTTTAACAAAACAAAAAGTAAAAAAATTCGAAAAAAAAATATCACAATAAAACAAGAGAGTATTTTTCTATTGAAAAAAAAAATTTATTTATTTATAAAAAAATAATACAGAAAAATATTGAATTAAGATAAATTAATTATCATCGTCGATTTAATAAAAAATAAAATTTTTTTTTTATAAACTTTTTAATGTCCATATTAATTGCGTCCAATTTGATCAACTTGGCTTTGAAGATTGTTGATAACTTCAGCTGGTACTTCATCTCCAAATAGTTCAAATAAATTAATTTTTTGATCACCTGGAATTGATTCACGAGCAGCAATTTCAATACCTTCTTGTACATTTTGAATTTTAGCATCTTTTGGTATGAGATATGTACTTTGAGCTTGTCTTATAGCTTCATTACTGAATGCTTGTCCTTCTTTTTGTGGAAATGCAACAACAGCACACAGTACCATTGCAAATACAACAAGAAACTTCATCTATTAAATATAAAATTAAATTATTATTACAAACATTTATAAACTACTTGATAGTTAAAAAAAAAAAATGCTCGTTTTGTTTTTTTACTTACGATTATTTAGTGGTTACAGTCAACTTCGTCGCAAGAGACTAAGCGAAATGAAGAAAGTCATCTTGCTTTTATACTGAATTTTATACAAAGTGGGAATTATATTTTGTAGCTGATTTAACCACGTGTCATCCTCTTACTCTGATCACATTTTAGAGAAGGGATTCGTCGACCCCAATTGCCAAACCAACATATAATTTACCAAATTAATTTTTAAATATTATTTTAATTTTCGTTTATCCTCTTTTTTTTTCAAGGGCTACCTTTTATTTATTATAAATAATTATTTTAATTTTTTCTCAAGTAGAAAATTGATAATTTTGTTTATTTTTCATTTTTAAAAAATACAAATTAACAAACGAGACTAGACAGCTACCGCATCTTAAACCAATTTCTTATAATGATTATTTTTTATTTTATTTGTTGTTTTTTTTTTAATTACAGAAAGTTAAAAATTTTATAATTTTAGTTTACAAATTGTCTTTTAAATTTAAAATTCTATATATATATATATAATTTTTTTGTTTTAAAAAACTACAATTAATTAATTGGCAATCAGAATTTTTAACTATCAAATAAGTTGATATTTTAATTTGTAAAAAATACTAAATAGATTAATAATTTAATTTTTTATATACGTATTTAAAATTATTTTTTAGTTAATTTTAATAAATAATTTCAAGATGATTAAATATATTAATAATTCTTATAGAAAAAAAAAAAAAAAATCTTTTATTTAAATTGTTAAATGTCAAATAATTCAAGGTTTTATTTTATTCGTGAAAATTTGATAATGTTTATTTAGACACACAAAAAAAAAAAAAAAAAAAAAGAAAGTCCAAAATAACTAAAAAAAAATACGAGATATTATTTTAAAATACAGCCTCGAATGATCAGGGCTTCTATCACACACTTCGAGGACGACATAATAATTAAATATTAAACATTATTGTCCGTTTTGAAATCTAATTAATTTACCTAATAATAAATTGGACAGAATTTTATGAATTTATTTGTATTTAAAATTTTGTGATTTAATTATTAAATGTTTATTGTTTTTTTTTTTTTTTTATCTACTAAACTCCAAGAGGGGTTTGGCAATGCCTTCAGTGTAGGCTTTATGGACTGCTTCACAGACAAACTTGTACTGACTCTATAAAAAATCACGAAAAAAAAATATTGTATTAATAAAATTACCTAAAGATTAATTAACTAACAAAAAAAAAGAAAAAAACTTACAGCATTTTGTATCATCATTGCTCTTTGATCTCTCATAGATCTAACAATATCAAGTGGATAAACTGGTTGATTAGCTTCAATTAAACACAATGCTGTTTCCATAAGAACAAGTACACCAGTTCTTCCAATACCAGCTGAACAATGTACAACTGCTGGTTCAACCATTCCAGTTCTAGCTGATCTAACTGTTTCAGTAAATTTAGTAAATTGTCGCCAATCACTTGGTACACCATGATCAGGCCATCCACAATATTGCATATGTGTTATATCTCTTTCTTCACCTGTATTAATATCTCTTAATATAAATTCACGAAATACAAAATAATCATCTGTTTTTTCTGATGTTGATATTAATGTTAAATTTCTAAATGTTAATGTTTCATTAATATTTGGCCAATATTGATGACATTTTGTTCTACCACGTTCAACAAGTGTTGTTAACATAACAACAAGTGTTGAACCAGCTTCAAGTATCATTTGCCAAAAATCAGCAACAGTTGATGATAATGGTCCTTGTGTTGCAATATAACGATTTATAATACCAGAACCAGGTATTTCCATATTAACATAATTTGCATTAATATAATCACTATTAATACAACCCATTAATATAACACGTGTTACATCATATGGTGATATATCACGATATCTATTTTTATTTTGGTTTTCTGCCTTTTTAGATTCTAATGATGCTAATTCAGGATTTTTTCTATATAATTGTTCATATTGTGCAATTAATGCACCACTTGCAAGACCATCAGCAAGTAATAACATTGATTGTGCAAGTGCATCTGAACCAACAGCAGCATGTGGTGCATCAGGAACATAACGATATGGTGGTTCTTCTTCAGATATTTCATCATTACCAGTTAATGCATTGTATAATGCATTTGGACGTACTGTTAAACATAATTCACCATTTCCTGTATCACGTGATTGTCGTATTAAATTAACAACATGTTCATGTAACATTCCACTGACATCAATACCATTTATGTATACAACTTGATCGCCTTCATTTAACTTTGGATAACAACGATCAGCTGGTGTATTTGGTGCTACACGTGATACCAAAATTGGCATATCAAGGTCCAGTCCACCTTTCACATTAAAACCAAAACGACCTTGTTCATCTGGTGTTAAACGAATTGTTACTAAACCATCCTCAACTATCTAAATTTTTTTTTTTTAAATAAAACTCATTAGTATCTATTTTATTTATATTTTTTTCATACAAGTATATATATTTAAGTTTATTTACCTGTGGAGCTGGAGAACTTGTTGGTTCACTGTAATCAGGAAGATCATAAATATTACGCTCGATAACTGAATCATCATCAACGTAACTTATTATACGTGATCCTAATACTGGTGAAAATGCTCCACCTCCTTGTGAATGTGGACGATTTATTTCATCTCTGTAAGAAAAATTACATCAATTTTGATTGAATAGTATTGTGAGACGCTAAAATTTTATAAATATAATAAATATACTAACTCGTCACTTGGATTTCCTTCACCCCAAGCTGGTCGTGGTTCTCTAGATCCCAATGATTGTACTTTATTATCATATGGTCGTGGTGGACGAGCTGGTGCTAATGCAATTTTACCTTTTTCTTCTGGTACAGGTAATTGATTAACACCATGAATTAATTTTTTACTTGGTGAACGTATAAATGTTCTTTCAACACGTGCACGATGTTTACCATCTTCAACTGTTTGAAATTCTGTACGTCCAGAATACGTGAAACGACTACTGAGTGTTAATGGAAAACGTCGTGGACGTAATTTTGGACTGTGAAGACGGAAAAATGTATGATGCTCAACGCATGCTTTCCATAAATTTTTTGAACTACGATATGTTTGCATATTGAAGCCTACCATAGCTTCAGTAACTTCAAGCTGCTAAAAAAATATAAATTAAAATTAACAATCAATTTAATTTACTGTTAGATTAATCAATTATATTTACCTCTTCTCTCCGTAATTGAATGAAAAATTGTTTTCTTTTAAATGATATTTTAACAATTTTCGACCAAGAAAATACATTTATTCTTTTGTTATTAAAAAATACAACGAGGCCATTTGATGTAACACCAAGTTGAATTTCTCTATTAGTAACATCCTGAAAAATTTATATCAAATATTAATAAATAATTATTGTAATTAAATTATTATTATTATTAGCTTTAAATAATGTTTATGATAAATTTTATATTTTTCTTTTTCACACTAACAATAGTATACATGCATACCCTTGCCTTGTGCAATTCCACTCCATACATTTCATGACGTTTTACATGATCTAAAAAATTATATTCAGCATCTGCTGGTAGTTGTCCTCTGTAATTAAAATTAAATTTATTAATTAACGAATGAATTAAGCTTAATAAACTAAATAATAATTGAGAATTAATTTATTTACTTGTGTAATTTGTGTAATTCACATATTTTTTTTTCCATTTCTTCAGTTTGTCCAGGTAAAAGTTGAAGTTTTGATAAATAGCCTGGACCATGTTCATCAGAATGATAATCACCCAATTCAGCTTGATATATTTAACAAAAAAAATCAATTATAAAATTTATTTAAATTGTAAGTAGCCTTATAATAAAAAAAACTTACATTGAACAGTATAACTTGCAATAATACAAGCAAGATTCATTGGAAGTTGAAGTCTATCCTGTAAAATATCTCTTCTTATTTGTAAATAAAATTGATATCTTGTATATTCTTCTTGAAGTTTACTGGGATCAGAAACATAAAATTTAACACGAAAGAAAAATTGTCCACCTATAAAAATAAAATAAAATTCTCATTGTAATTAGAAAAGTAATTTAATAATTAAAATTTTAGTTTTAAAAGAATGATCTTTACCCTTACTTCGTATTTGCTTTTTGACTGTTTTCGCTGGATCTAGCCATCGCTATAAATAAACAATATAAAAAAAAATTAATTTACAAATATTTTTCTTTAGTATTAGAAAAATATAAATACCATAATGTCAATGTTTGAAGATGTTGAAGGACTACCACTATTGCTTTCAGCATACTGAAGACCAAAATAATCCTTTTCAATAAGTTCTAAATGTTGAAAAACTAAATCCAGCAACACTTGTCCTTTAGCTCGTTTCTAAAATAATAATTGCATTATGATTATTTATTTTTTTTTAAATTATTGATTAAATATATTTTTATATTTTTTACATCAAGCTGAAATGTATGTTGAGTATCATCGAGGAAGACAACAGTTGCTGCAAGTGTTTTAATTCTTCTATCTCGCGCCAGCTCGGCTCCTCGAACGTGGTAGCTCCCACTGGAGCCACTCAGCGCTCGACGTGATACACTTTCAATCATATCAACAATCTGAAGGTGTTTCAACCACCTCCATCTCATGTACCAATTGTTTTGTTGAATACCTAAACATCAAAAAAAAAACATTATTACTATTACAAACACTCTAATTATCAAAATAAATATATCATTTAAAATTTACATTCCATTTGTGATTTAATTAATAAAAAATATATTATTTATTCAATTTTAACATGGATAATATGACACTTTATTATTAAAACTATTTAAAACACACAATTATGTAACTCAAGTTTGTAAATATTTGGCATTGCTGCCAGATTTTAATACGTGATATTCTCAAAATAGTTTAACTCAAACAAAAAAAAATAATTTAACACATTTTTTAAAATTTATAAAAACATATTTATTTTAAATTTAATTATTTATAATTATTAATAAATTAAATGCTAATTATAAAAAAAAAATAAACAAAAATTAATTGTTTAAAAAAAAGTTTTTTAAATAGAAATATTTTTTTTTTTGTTTCTCAGTTGATTTTATACTTGTTTAACAATTGAGACAAATTTAATTGATGTTAATTGTATCTAAAGCTCGTTGATGAATCTAAATTGACTAAAAAAAAAAAAAATTACACTCTATATTTTTTTTTATTATTATTTATTCACCGGCGTCAAAAAAAAAAAAAAAAAAAAGCACGCTCTAACAATTGTGCGTCAAACAATTATACTTACATTTTTTATAATTTCCCAAATTATTTAAAAAAACAATCAATAATTATTTAATAATAATAATAAAATTGAGTGTTTATCATTGGTTATTAAATAGCTTTCACAAACGTCATATGGATTTTAAAAAATATGAATGAATGAAAAAATTTTTGAGAGAGCTACACAACGCCAACAACCACTATGCTAATTGACTACTGTCACACACTTTTTGTGTTTAATAAACACACTTGTTTTATTTTATTAACAATAACATTTTTATTATTATCAACTAATTTGGCACCTGTCAATTAACACCATAGCTTATATATTCAATAACAATAATGAGTAATAAACCAAAACAAAAGAATATATGTTTTTATTGTTCAAAGAATTACATGGACTATTGTTGGATGGATCAACTTGTTCAACATTGTTCAATTACACACACACACATACACATTTAAAAAAAAAAATCGAAGAAAAGAGTGCGCCATTTTTTATTTCACTTTTGTCGATATTAGAGTATTTTTTATTATCATTTTGAGGGAGAGAAAGAGAGGGAGAGATTCTCTCTTTTGCTCTCTTCTTTAAGATAAAAAACAAATAGATAAGCAAAAATGGCGACAGCAACAATGAGTGAAATTGAATTACAAAAAGAAATATTTGATAAAATATCAAATAATGATACAATTGGATTAAAAACATTGTTAAGTTCATTTAAAGTTAAAATACAATGTGTTGATGAGCATGGTATGAGTCCACTTCAGTATGCTTGTTTCAAGGGTAACAAAGAAATAGCACAGATGCTTCTTGATCAGGTTAGAATAAAACAAAACAATAATAATATATAGGTATATTGTTTTTATTGTTGATATATTATTAACTGTTTTTATTTATTATAAAATAGGGAGCAGATGTTAATTTTTGTCAACATGAACATGCATATACTGCATTACATTTTGGTGCATTAAGTGGTGATGCTGATTTGTGCAATTTATTAATGAGCCATGGTGCTAAAATAACAAGTAAAAATAGTGTTGGAAGAACAGCAGCACAAATGGCTGCATTTGTTGGTAATCATAGTTGTGTATCAGTTATTAATAATTATATACCAATTGCTGATATTGATTACTATATTAAACCACAAGGTTTACGTACTGAACCAATGTTACCACCTCATCTTGCTGATTCATTTCATAAATTTATCATGCAAGTTAATGTTCATCCAGTTAGAATAGCAATGACACTTCAAAAATGTCTTGGGCTTGTTGATAATCTTGAAAAGGTATTGTAAATTTTTTATTTTATTATTGATGAATTTTAGAAATTTTACAAGTAGATTAATTTATTTTATTTTTACGCAATTATTACGATCAAAGATAGCTGTTGTTTTTGTTGTATTTTATAGACTCAATACATATAAATAAATATACAGATTGATAAAGAAATGAAAAAATTCTATGAATCAAATTTTCAATTATTTTTTGATAAAAAAAAACTAGGTAATTGTGAAGATAGCTATGAAAAAGTTGAAAAAAATATAAATATATTTTTTGGCCGAGTATTTTTTTATTAAAATTAAATTGAGTCATGAAATTTATCCTTTTTTTTTTTTTGTTTTGATATTTCTTCGAGAGTTTTACGGTGATGTACGACAGTGTTGTGTGATGTGAAAAAAAAAATACGAGATTATAACAGACTGCTCCAATTTTCAAGGTGCATAACGTGTCAAAATAAAAAAATAAATAAATTATCATTTTATAATTTTACAATCAAATTAATCAGCTTCGAAATTTTACTTTACATTAAATTACATAATTTCCATTAGATTTTTTTTGCATTTATTTATCAACGTTAATAAATAATTGAGTTTATTTTAAATAAAAATCTTGCAGTCTACATTTTATACTAGACTAACAAATGTTCTATAATTTCTATTTTTTTAATATTTAAAATAGTTGATTTGTATTGAATTATTGTATTTTTAATTTTTAAAGATTCATAAAGTTTTGGAGTCAATGAGACAAAGAGAAATGACACGTGGTGCTGATACAAATGAAGTAATGGCATTTAAATATCATTATTTATCATGTGTCGTACAAGAAGTTATAAAATGTCAAAAATTACTTGAAGCAAGAAAAAATGATAATAATTTACAAAATGATAAAATAAAAACAACAGATCCAATTGAATTTTTTATTCGTAAATTATTAAAACATAATTCAAAAAATGATATTAAAACATTAAATTTTAAACCAGAATATCAAGAATTATTTTTACGTGAAACAGTACGTGAATTTCCATTTAGAGAAAGTACAATATTTCGTCAAATGGTTGCAACACTTGCTGGTACTGATCCACCATCAGCATCATCAGTTGTATCAGCAGCAATAAATGGACAACGTGCATTTGTTGAATTATCACAAATGTGTGTTACATGTGGTGAAGATAAAGCTAATAAAAAATGTAGTAAATGTAAAGCTGTACAATATTGTGATCGTGAGTGTCAACGATTACATTGGTTTTTACATAAAAAAGAATGTACAAGACTTGAACAACCATCAATTGTACAAACAAATAACACAAAAATTATTGATGCTGATGATAAAATTAAAATTGCCGATGCAATTAAACATGAAATTGATAATTTAACAATAAAGTAATGTACAAATTTATCATTTTAATTAGTTCAATTATTATTTGTAATTATTTTTTGTTTTTCATTCTCATTTTTTTTTTTATCTTTGCATTTAATTAATAATTAAAAAATTATTATTTATATTTATTTAATTTTACCAATTTTCATTGGATATATTATTTATTTATATTAAATTTTCTGAAAGTTTAATAACAGAGTTATCAAGAATGAATGATAATCGTCCAAAAGATCCAAAAAAAAAAAAAAATTATTAACTTTCACCGGACCTCGAACGACAGTTTGGTCCGATGATCAATACGTTACAAAAGTGTGTGAAAGTATTTTAAACTCTTTACTTATTATATTATTCCAAAAAAAAAACAAATTTAATTTTTCAATTATTATTATTTTGTTAATTTAAAAAATACATACTTTTTTTTTTTGTTTAATGGACCAAAGAAGAAATAAATAAATTTAAAAAATATATAGAAAATAATTCAACAATATTATGTTGTTAATAAAAAAATAAATAAAAATAAAAACAAAGTGAAAATATTTAAAAATAATAATAAAAAAAGAAACGGTACTTGAGTATAATATTTTAAAACAAAAAAAAGTATTTCCGAATGTTGAAGGAAGAGTAAAAGGAAACAGTAAAATAAAAAAAAAAAAAAATATGAATTGAACTGGCGGGGGCAATGAGGCACAATGACGATAATAAAATTGGCGAATCTTTAGTCAACGAATCAAGCGTATCGAGTTAGCATCATCGGTGTAATTAATTTGTTTTCTAAATTAAAAAAAAAAAAAAAAATGAATAAACTAAATTTAATATTAATAATTATATTTATTAAAAATTCAATTTGTATGAATCAAATATCTCCATTGGAAGCACAATTATCAAAATTAGCTAAAGGACCAATTCAAGATGCAATTGACAGTGGTGCTGCAAATGATTATAAAAAAGAAGATTGTACATGGAGAAGAGGTGATGATAAAGATTTATGTCCTGATCCAGATATACATATTTATCTTTATACACCGGGTGATGATAATATAACAAGAAGAGAATTAAAGAGTTCTGATTCATCAGATTGGCTACAACGTGATTATGATCCAACACGTGAAAATATTATTTTAATTCATGGCTATGCAGGTAAAATACAAACAATCAATTTAATTTATATTTAATTGTCAAATCTGTATATAATATTTTTATTTGTTTATTTATTTTTAAGGTGGTGATGATTCATTGCCAATAACTGTACTACGTGATGCATATTTAAAAAATTCAAGTTACAATATATTTTTAATTGATTGGGGTGCATTATCAAGTAGTCCATGTTATCCGGCAGCAGTTGCAAATCTTCGTCCTGTTGCACGTTGTTTATCACAATCATTAACAACACTACGTCATTTAGGTCTTTTAATATCACGTACAACATGTGTTGGTCATTCACTTGGTGCTCATTTATGTGGTATTATGGCAAATTATTTATTATTTCGTATGCATAAAATTATTGGTTTAGATCCGGCACGTCCATTAGTACGTCCTGGTCTTGTTAATCGTCTTGATAGTGGTGATGCTGATTTTGTACAAGTTATACATACAAATGCTGGTTATTATGGTGAAATTGGAAGACTTGGACATGTTGATGTTTGTATTAATGGTGGTAAAATACAACCATTTTGTGAAAATAAAACAAATAAACAATTATGTTCACATGTATGGGCTGTTTGTTTTATGGCACAAAGTATTAATAATCCATATGAACAATTAATTGCTGAACCATGCTCAAGAAGATGTCCATCTGGACCAAGAATTAATAGTCGTCCTGGTGAAGCACTTGTATTAGGACAACATACACCATTTGGATCACGTGGATCATTTTGTTTTAACGGTTTAAATACACCATATTGTCCGGAATATTCTATTTATAGTATTGGTGATCAACGATGTTGTCTTTAAATATTTTTAATTTTACATTCAATGCAGTCAATTAATCAATATTCATAACACATTACGGCATAAACAATTATGTCATTATATGGACAAACAAAACAAATAACGGAGACGTTTTTTTTTTTTATTTAATCCGTTATTTAATTTAAAAAAAAAAAAAACCTAGCAAATATATTTAAAATAGTTAGGTCCTTGACTTGGTCTAGTCATCTGTTTGCAGGTGTAAAATATCTCAAGTTGACTCGGGCACCTGTCTCTTTCCACTTACTTACATTGGAATTTTCATTTTAATAAAAAAAATAGAATTCAACTTTGTTGCTTTATTAATATTCAAGGTACTTTATATAATAGCAGTGTTTTTTTTTTTCTTTTTTTTTATTTTCATTTATAAATTACAGTTATTAATTATTTATTATACATTTTTTTTTTCTTTTTGCAATGGACGTTGATAATGTGAATGTAATCAATGGAAAATATATTGGAAGCCTTGCTCAACGAGCCATTAATAAAAAAAAAACTACTATCAATTAATAAAATATTTATAATTAAAATTTATGGAAAAAAAAAAATAAGATAAATATTAAAAATATCTTGACATTGAAATATTTGATAAATTAAGAGGTAAAAAAATATTTGTATTATAATTTGTATTAATTTGGTTAATTAATTTTTGATTATTTAATATTAATTGTGATTGATAATTATCACAATTTTTTAATAATTGTAAATTTTTTTTTTCATCAATCCATGGCCTGTGTAACTTTACTGGACGTTCATTATCAAAATTATTAATACGTTTATTATTTTCATTATATTCTAAATTTGATGATAAATTATTAATTTTATTATCTTGATTTTTTAATTTTTTTTTACAACGTCCTTGACCAGCTAGGCGAAATCCTTTTGCAAATGGATTATTATTTATCTTTAATTTTGTTATATTTTCATTCTAAAAAAAAAAACAAAATTATATTTAATTAATTACATAAAATAATTATTAAGATAATAATTATTATAATTTAATTACCTGATATGCAGTAACAGCAATGAATTGTGTCTCATTCAATGTAAATGACATTGATGGTTGAGAAAAAAAATCATTTGTTAAACATAAATCATTACTTGATGATTTAACTATCCAAATTCTTGTAACATATTTATGCATTGATGTAAGAACAATCTAAAAAACAAAGAATAAAATAGTCATTAATAATTAAACACTTAAAAAAAAATTAAACTAGATAAATGTTTAGATTTAAATTTAAATTAAAAAAAACAAAAAATATGTAATAACGACAATCTAAATATTAATAATAATAATTAATAAATAAAAAAATAATGATATTTTTACTGACATTTTCATTGTGATCAATGACATTGTTTGTTAATTTAAGCTTATTAAAATTGACAACAGTCTGTCTCATCCACTGAAAGCCAGTTGCTGGACTGTCTGGATGAAGATAAAGACGACGATGAATTGGCGACTGGGGTTCAGCGGCGCCAGAATTTGTCCAGCCCCTATTTGTTTCTTCTTCAATATTATTAACTGATGCCCCATGACCACCCATGTATTTGTAACGTCTCTCTGATGCCAATGATATTTCCAAAAAAACACAGTAACGTGAATTTACGTCTAGACCATCAATTTTAATTTGTACCGATGGAAACATTCGTCTGGAAAAAAAAAATTTAATAATAAATTCATTTAATATTGTTTTATAAGTATAATTTAATAATTTTTAAATTATTTTTTATTTATTTTTAAGATATCATCATGATGATAATAAGATCAGAGAAAAAAAAAGGTCGTCCACTTGCACCTCCTTCGTGTGTGAAATATTGTCGGCATATTTTTTTTTGAAGATTTTAGCGTCAAGTAGGTTGAGGCGCCTTTCTGACGCGACAAAAAAAAATAAAAGAAATAAAATATATATACAGACATACAAAACATCCATTAGAGTGATGTTTACAAGACTTTTAAACTGTTTTTGAGACACCACTTGAATGATTTTTATATATCACGCAAGTTTTTCTTAAAATTTAAAAAATTTCTTTGGACAATTTTCAGACACTAAAAATGAATTGTTTCTTATCTTAAATAACATAATTAATTAAGACAATTGAACATATTAAGAAGAGTATAAATTAACAGATCAAAAAATGTTTATTTTATTTTTTTATTATTTATAATTAGTTTTTAACATACCGGCCAAGTTTTGTGATAATCATTTCCGTTGTTTCTTCATTAAAATTTTTCCACAATTCTTTATTTGATAATTGAACTGTCACTTGAGAATCAATATGTGTTGATGATCCTGATAATTGTCCAATAGCTGTTTAAAAAAAATTATTTATTACAAGTTTTTTAATTGATAAATTTCATTTTTCTTTTAAATTAATTTAAACAATTTTTTTTATAATATTGATATATTTACCTGGTGGATAATTTAGTAATCCAAAATTATGTTGTGTAAAATCCATATTAACAAAACTTTTTTTTTTAATATAAATAACAAAAATATAAATAAATAAAAAGATAAAAAAAAAAAAAAGAAAAAAAGTCAGTCTTGATTCTCTTCGAATGACGGTTCGAGCTTAACTGAAGAAAATAAGAAATTTTAATGGGTAAATATGAGACGTCGGCACTCATCAAGCAATTTCAAAGTCAGCAGGGATTTTTTAAAATAAAAGGGCTTTTCGTGTGATGATTGTCTATTTCTCATTGGTTCGAAAAACCACATGTGGTTAAAATCTTCGCGCCTCACAATGCTATTCGTCGAAAGATTTTCACATAAATTCACTTTTCATTTTATCACACACACAGACAATTTTAAAACTCTATATAATCATAAAATTTTTATAAATATTTTTTTCTCAATATTATAAAATTTAATTTTTAAATTATTATTTTACATAATTTTAATAATTTTTTTAAATTTTATTTTATAAACATTTTTAAATATTTATTATTCAGGTTGTATGTCAATTGAACTTTTTTTTTTTCCAATTAATTGATTAGAAATTGTTGGTTTTATTATAATTTTTCAATAGCTAATTGTAGTTTTTTTTTTTTTTCATTAGTCCAATGATAATAACAACAATTACAACAGATATTTTTTTGATATTAAATTAATCATCAAGTTGCATTATAAATTTATAAAATCAATCAAATTTTTGAGAATCTTTTTTTTAATAAAAATTGATGTAATTTGTCTTACACAGATGAAATAAATCGTCCACATTCACAAGGAGGTGAAGCATTTTCACCAGTTTTAGGATCACTTATAATAAGTTACCTCGATGATGATTCAGTTATCGAGCGTAATATTTATCATTTGGCTTTTAATGATTCTTGAGTTCCAGAAATGTTTTAAACACATTTGTGTTTATATATTTTTTGGCCCTTGAGATTTGATTGTTTAGATAATATGGCGAGCAGGAAGTATCTGCTTGTGTTTCTAGGCTCACCACACACGAGATAAGTATCCCGTAGAATAACAAAAAAAAATATATAATAACACAGAAAAACGTGTTAAACGTACGAAAAAAGGATGATAGTGTTTATAAAAATAAAAAGAATACAATTTTTTTTTCTTGTTTTTCCAGGTTTCGTACTTTATATATCGCTGATGAAAACATTTATTTATCATCATTACAACAAAGTTCAAAATTCATCACATTTATTAAATTGTTTTTTTTTTTCATGAAGTTTACGATTTTTAGTATAAAAAAAAAAAGATAAAGATAAATCATAATATATATATATAATTTTTTTTTCACTTCAAAATTTCTCGGGGTTCGTAATTTCGAATAACTATTATTTTTACAATTAATATATAATTTTAATTATTAATATTTTTTCTTTCAAATTGTTATTGCAAAATTGTTATAAAAATACAAATAAAATTATAAAAAAAAAAAAAAAAAAACAAATCCAGCAAACGGCAGTGTAAAATAAAGAACAAAAAACATTAATTATTTTTTTTTCTATCTACATGAACTATCAACAATAAAAAAAAAATGCTATAATAATAATAGTGTTTTTTTGAAAAAGATTTGGATAATTAATTCATTCATTTGATATATTGAGCAATGAAAATTTGAAATTATATTTAAAATACATATTAATTGTCTAATAAAACTCGGGAGTAGATGGTCAATAATAGTTCTAGTAATTATAAATATTTGATTATTATTTTTACTAGTTTTATATAATATATTTTTGTTAATATTGAACCCCGAGATTTGTATTATTTCTCACGTGAGAAGTGTATCATCAAGTTCTTCAATTTTTCCTTCTGGTTGTGATAAAGCTTTACGTAAAACTTTGCTGACAACATCAGCAAGTGATTCACGTGCACCAGTATCAAGAAGAGCCATGTATCGCTGTATGAAAAAAAAAATAAAAAAAAAACAATTAATTAACATCAAAGGTAATTATAAATATAAATAAATAAATAAATTACCTGATGTTCTTCATCTCCTTGTCGAAGTCTCAATACAGCAATAAGTGCAAGTTCACTATTAGCTTTGACATATCCATTTTTTTCTTTAGTACCATTAACAAGCATTGGTAATAATGCCTTTAAAAAGTCCAAGCTCATTTTATCAGCTGTAACATTTCTTGCAATATGTGTACATACTCTTGCTAGTAATTGTTTAACTTCATTATTACTGTTATTCATTGTTCTAACAAATGGTTGTATTATTGTAACAGGAATAGTTTTATTATCATTCATTATATATTGGAATAAATAACCACATGAACGTATACCATTCATGACAATTTGTGGTTTATCAGATGTTAAATAACTCAATATAACACGACATATTTTTTCTTGATGTTTTTCATTACCAGCATTCCATAATATACTTGATCCTTCTTTTAATGCAACAAATAATGCTGCTGATCTACCATGTTTTAATGTCCAATCAGTATTATTATCAATGTGTAATAAATTTTCATTACATGCTTGTAATAATTGTTCTGGTGTTAACCAACGTATTAATGCACCATAACATCCAGCACTTGATATTCGTGTAATATCTTCTTGATGACCAAGCATTGTTGACATAAATAAAAATATTTGTTTTCTCATTGGTTCAGTCATTTTATCACCAGCTGGTGTTAATATACCTCTCATAGCATGTAACATTGTTTCTCTTATTGATGGATCATCAGCATTTTTAATTCCCATATGTAATTCAGAAAATAATGGATCAACTCTTGTATGTATAACAATTAAATTACTCAATGCTAATGCTGCTTTAAGTCTAACTTGTCTATTTGTATCATTTAATGCTTTTAAAAATGTTGTTTGTAATTGTGGAAGAAATTGTTTTAACATAATACCAACTTTACCAAGTAATATTGCAAGTGTTTCTAATACAGCTGCTTTAACACTCCATGTAAAACGATCACCTAATATTCTAATTAATGGACCAGTAATATGTACAACACTTGGTTGTAATGCTGATGGTGATGTTAATTTAATAATTTCACCAAGACCTTGTGTTGCTTGTTCTTTAGCTTCTGGTAAACCATTTAATATAGCTTCTCTAAATATTGGTAATATTGGTGTTATACCTTTTGGTAAACAAAAACCAGGTAATAATTCTTGTCCTTTTAAATCAGATACAGCAAAACGTACTGCTTGACGTATATCACCAAGATGATTAATTTGTTGTTCTGAATCAAGTGTTTTTGTTACAGCTGATAATGCATCCCATGATTTTTGTAATACATCTTTATCATCATCAGTAAATAAATGTATTAAACCACGTAATAATTGTGGTACATATTGTGAATAATCAGCACGTGTATCACGACAAAATGAACATAATAATGTTGCAGCACCACGTCTACGTGTAACATCATCAGATTTTGTTGCTTCCATTAATTGATCCATAATAATTCTAACACCAACATCATCAATAACAGATAATACAACTGTTTGACAATATTCAAGTTCTTGTAATTCATTTGTACTACCTTGTGCACTTGATAATGCTGTTAATAATGCTGGTAATATTTTATTTAAAAATCTTGTTAATGCTTCACCAGCAACACTTGCTAATATTGATAATGCTTTTGTATTAACTGGTGGTGTTGTTAATTGTGGTACTAAATATGGTAATACAGCACGTGATTTAATAGCCATAACTTGACGTAAACCATCAAGTGTATTTTCAGCAATTTCTTGATCTGTTGAATTTAATTGATTTAACATTGATGGTAATATATCATCTAATGCACGTACACCAACAGTTGAATGTAATGAATCAAATGTTTTAGCAGCTGCTTGACGTACTTCTGGTAATGGATCACATAGAGCTTTTCTAACAGTTGGTACTAAACTATTAACAAATGTTAATACCATATCTTTACTTGTACTTGCCATTATTTCAGATAAACCAATACAAACACCTTGTCTTTGATCTGGTTGATCTGATTGTAATCCTCTTTCTAATATTGGTATTATTTCTGGTAATACACGTTCACCTAATTTTCTAACAAGATCACCAAGTGTTCTTGCAGCAACTTGACGTTTATCATAACTTGTACTTGCTAAACAACCCAATAATAAACTAAATAATGTTGGTAATATTTCACGTAATGTTCTTGGTGTATTTGTAACAACAACTTTCCATACATGTAATGCTGCTTGACGTACCATTAATGCAACATCTGATCTACCCATATATAAACCAGCTAATACACGATTTCTTCTTTCACCACCTAATGATTTAATAATAGCATGATGTGATTGTTCAGTACCAAAATTATCATCTTCACTTGCTGTTTCAGTTGACATTTTACCAGATACACCAGATATACGATATAATAAATCACCTAATAATTGTACTGATGAATATCTTATTCTCCAATTATCATCAAATAAACCTTTTTCTAATTCTGGTAATAATAACATTATTGCTGAATCAGCATATAATGTTACAATTCTTTGTCCAGCACGTAATGCTGTTTCACGTACATATTCATTTTCATCAGCTAATGCTTTTAATATTGGATTTATAATTTGTCCAATATATGGTGTAAATTCACTTGTAAATGCACTTGGCATATAAATAAACATCATAATATATCCATCTTTAACATGTGGTGCAATATCAGTACGTTCAGCAGTACTTATTATTTCAGGCATTAATTTATGTAATTTTTCAACACCTAAACCACGTACAACTTCTGATAAACCTTGTGCAGCACCAGAACGATCAACAGATGATGTTTCAGATGTTAATGTTTGCATAAGCCATGGTAATAAATCTTCAAAACTTGATTCACCCATACCACGTACCATAGCACCAAGTGCCCTAGCTGAGACACTTCTAACCTCGGGTACTGGATCTAATAAACTTGTTTTTAAACCTGGTATTATTGTTGGTAAATATGGTGTTAAATCTTTTTGATCAGTTAATGAATACATATTTCCAATAATTTGTGCAGCCATTTTTCTTGTTTCAGTTGAACGATCCATAAATGCACGTTGTACAACTGGCATTATTAATGCTAATGATGGTGCATCAATAAAATGTACAAATTGTGTATCTAATAATGTTTGTAAACATGTTGCTGTTTTACGTGATGGATCTTGTAATGCTTTTAATAATACTGGTACAATTGCTTGAATTTCTGGATTTCTAATAACACTACCAATAACTTTAAGTGCTTCAGCACCAGCTTCTTGTACTTTAATATGTGAATCACTTAATACTTCAATTAATTTTGGTACAATTGATGGTAAACAACTACTTAATTGTTTTGGTGCACAATATGCCATTGCACCAAGTAATTCAACTGAACCAGTTTTAGTACGCCATGAATCTTCTTCTAATGCAGCAAGTAAACTTGGTAATACAAGTTTAACACCATGTGCTGATAATTTTGACATAACAACTCTTGCTGTATCATCTGTTGCTGCTCTAACATATTGTGATGGATCACCAAAACATAATAATAAATGTGGTAATACATGTACAATATATGGTTCAAATAAACGTCCTAACATTGTACATAACATTTCAAATGCAAATAGGGCACCTTCACGTTGACGATAATTTTTTTTATCTTGTATTGCATTTGTTAATGTTGTCATAATATCAAGTTGTTTTAATGCAAGTATACCCATACCTTTTATTATACCAGCAAGACCATATGCAGCACCTTTACGATCACCATATTTATCTGATTTTAATAATTGATCCATTAATTTATCAACAATTTTTGGTGCATCATCTTTTATTGATGGTACAAGATATGGTAAACAATTTGCAACAGCTTCTTGTACTTGTTGTGATGGTGTTGATAATGCTTTAATAAGACGTAATACAATTGGTTTAATACGTGTATCATCTTTATCTAAATGACGTGCTAATGAACCCATTAATATAACAACTGATTGTTTTATTGAATCAAAACTTCCAATTTTAGGTGCTTTATCTAAAAATTCTTCAAATACTGGTAATAATGATGTTATATTTGTTTTACCATGTAAATCAACAGCAGCTAATGCTGCATTTAACATTTCACGACGTACCAATGCATTTCTATCACCTAAACCATTTGATACAAAAAATTGTACTAATGGATGAATTGTTTCTGGTGTCATAAGTGGTGCTAATTGTGTTAATGCTAATGCAACACCTCTTCTTGGTCCCCATATATCAACTGGTTGTTCAACAACTCTACCAAAATCATTTAATTTTGGTGGTATCATTGCTAATTTATCATTATATAATTGTAATAAATTATCAAGTACATCTTTTAATAATTCTGGATTTAATTTTAATAAATCAGCAATTGCAAATGCAACAGCTTGTTGTACAGCTTCATTATCATGACCAACATCATTTATTAATTCATCACATAATATTTCAGCATCAGCAATAAAATTACCAGCATTCCATATTTCATTAGCAAGTGCTTTATTTTCATCAATAATATCAAATTTTTCAATCCATATTCTACGTGTTAATAATAAATATTGTTCATAATTATTTGTTGGTGATGGAAAACTATTTTTAATAATCATTAATGCACGTAATGATGCATCACGTACTGAAGCTAATGAATTTTCAAGTGCTTTTATTAATGAATTAATTTCTTCACTATCAGCTTTAGCTGTACCAGGTATACCACTACCAGAATTTGCAATATCTAAAAATGTTGCAACACTATATGTTTGTACTCTACCATTTGTTTTAGTCATTAGTTCAATAAGTAAATCAAGCATTTGATGACGTGGTAAATATCTTGGATGATTTGAATCTAAATAATTATTATCAACACTATTACCACGTTGTTTTGCATGTTCTTGTATTATTTGTAAACCTTGAATTGTTATTGTTTCATCATTCCAATCAGTTAATGTTTTACTTATAAATGGAAATACATAACAAAATGCTGGTGCTGTTAATAAATTTTTTTCTTTAACAGTATTATTATGTAATAAATTTAATGTTCTTTTTATTGTTATTTCAAGTTCTTCATCTTCCCATGATTGATCTAAATCACATTGTGGTTTTAACTGACGTAATGTAACATGTGCAACAAGTTGTGATAATGGTGATATTTCTGTATTTTCATGTAAATCAATAGCAACAAATTTACGTAAATTTATAAAATAATTTGTTAATATTGGTGCTGCTAATGGTGATTGTAAATTTTTTAATATTACTGGTATTAAATCACGATAATATAATGTTAATTGATATTCATTACCTTTTGATGCAGCATCAAGTATTGACATTGATTTTTCAATTATTTCATTAAGTTCATTTAAACGTTTACGTATTAAATTTTCACGTAAAAATTGTGCTTTAATAGCATCTTCTTGTTTTGTTGTTAATTTTGGTTCTTTTATTTTACCTTCACGTTTTTTTTTTTCATATAATTCACGACGTAATTGTAATTCTTCTTGTTGTTCTTTAAATGAATATGCTTTACTTTCTCTTTTCATATTAATACCATTTAATATATCATTATCATCATTACCAGGTAAAACACTTTTATCATAAAGTTCACCTTCTGGTGTTAAATATGTAAAATATTCATCTTTTGTTACTTTTATTATTTCTTCATTATTTAAATTACATGTTATATTTTTTATTATTTCTGGTAATATTGTTTGTGGTGAAAATTTTATAATTGTTGATAATGCATTATTATAACTTGATGTTGTTTTATAATTATCAATAAATTCACAACGTATTTTTTTATAATATGTATCAATGAATTTTTTCGGTGATAAATCAATATTTTTACATATTTTTTGCCATAAATTATTTGTTGTTTTTATAATTATTGGATTATGAGATGGTAACAATACATCATATGCAAGATCCATTTTTGATATATCATCATTATCATTATCAAATTTAATTGTACAAATTGAAATTAAACCATCAATTAAACAACGACCAATAATACCATCATTATTTGTATTATTTGATACATCATCACATTTTTCTTTGTCATCTTTTTCAATTTTAAATTTACCAATTTCAATAAAACGTGAAAATTCCATGATAATTGATTTTAATTTATCATCATAAGATTTTAAATTAATTAATATTTTATTAATTAATATATCAGAACAACGTCTTCTTGTATCAGAATTTTGACATGTTATACATGTTATAATTGCTCTATAAATACCACCAATAATTTTTTCATTAAATTTATCAGTATAATTATTAATTAAAATTTGACAAAATTCCATTAGATAATAAATTGTATCATCACTACAACTTATTAAAAATTTATCAGTAAAAAATACTTGTTCATCAATTGATGACCATAATATTGTTTGTTTATCATTTTCAACAGTTCCAGTATTAATTAATTTAAGTAACATATTTGCAGCAATAAGTCCTTCAGTAACAATTGGTATTATTGCTGATTGTTGTAATGATTTTGTTATTGTATCACTTAATATTGGTGTTATTATTGTTGAATAAACTTCAGGTTTTGATATTGAAAATAATAATTTAATATATGCTGTTCTAATTGACGGTGTTGAATTTTTAGCTGTCATACCTTTTTTAAATGAATCAATGATATTTTTAGGTACTTGATTGTTAAATTTTTTTGTCCATAAACTCATCATTTCTAATGAATAAATTAGTGTTTTTTCATGTAGCTCTGTATCCAGGACTTTGATAAAATGTGTACATGAATTTTTAGCAATATTTTCAATGTCATTATTGTCAGTACAATTATTATAACTAAAATTACCAGCAGCTTTTAATACTGATAATTTATGATCAACAACTGTTAATTTTCCAGCAGAACCATGATAAATTGAAAATAATGATGTTAATAATTTATCCAATGATGATGAATCAGATATTTTTAATGACAATCGTTTACATGCATCAATTGCTTCATTACGTACATCATCTTCTTTGGAATAAAGATTTGAAAAAAATCCCTTGCTAAGATCTTCACTGTATTTACTTAAATCAATACTTAATCCACTCAATATATGTCCAACTGAACCAATTATTAATTCAGGATTTCTCAACATACCTCTTTGCATTGCTGGTAATAATTGATTTTTAAATTCATCATGTGTTATACGATTTAACAATGGATATGATGCATCAACAACAAATAATTGTGGTTTTTTTTTACAACTTATTGTTAATTTAATAAATGCATCTAGAATTTTTTCTTTAAATGTATCAATTAATATTTCATTATTAATTGTTATGATAAATTTAATTATCAAATTAATCAATACAATTTGTCCATTATTTGACTCCATTTTACTCAATGTATTTGTGTAAATATTTATTATTTTATGATTACTATTTGTCCATAAATTAACAAATAACATATCAAGTTTTTTAGTTAATTTTCTGTCAAGTGATGACAATACTGATGCACTAAGCATTGCTTGTGCTTCAATAAGTTTTTCAAGTTCACTTAAATATTTATCAAATGCATTTGATTTATTGATATTTTCAATAATAAGAGTTGACCATTTTAATGTTGTATATGCTGTTATTGAAGTACTGATACTGTAAATTAAAATTAAAAAAAAAATTATTAATTAATAAAATATAATAATGTAAATAATATTTGCTTACGTTGAAACAACATTTTGATGCCATAATGCTAATTCAACAATGACACTTGTCATTGATTTAATTGTTGCATCTGGTTGATGTTTTAATAATGCAACTATTAAATTTTTAACATATGATTGTGATGCTGAGTCTTTATATCTGTGTAAAGTAAATGACAATACTTTACATATTCCACTGATAATTTTTTCATTAATACCTATTAATCAATAAAATAATATAGTATCATAATTATGAAAAATAATTGTATACTTAATTCATAAGATAAGGAAATATAATTTATAATTATAAATAATGAGTAAAATTTATTTATACCAGGATTTGACAATACTCCAATGACATTTTCCAATATTTCTCGACGTTCATTTTTACTAGCTGTTTGAACACGATTAGGTAAATCCTTGAGGGCCTTCGTTAACTTAATTTTTGAAAAAAAATTATTATTATTTGGTATATTATTTATTGTTTAATTTTAAATAAATAATACCGATTACACGTGATATTGGCTTACCTCGGTATCCGCCATGTTTATGTACAGATTAACAAAATAACCAACAATAAATTGATAAACCGGGTTTTTTATATATTGAAGTTATTATTATTGAATCATTCAAGACCACCGACTCTTTTTTTTTTTTTATTTTAGATTTAATTATTATTATTATTATAGTGTTGGTAATAATAGTTTCTGTGTTACCTTTTGGCTGCCATGTCATTTTTTCAAATTTTTAAAATACATCGCATTTTCTTTTCTTCGTTCACTGTGTTTATCGCCGTCTTATGTTTTTACTTTTCTCTTTGTCTATCTCCACCAATTGTTTAGAAAATCGAAACTGAATAATAATTTTCATAAAAAAAAAAAAAAAAAATCGTCTAAATTATTGTTAAAGAATTGAAAAAGATCCTAGATTTTGGGAAGATATTGACATGATAGTTGCAGCTAAAAAGAAAACTTTAAAGTATTTTTTTTTTTGTTATTAGGACTGATTGATAAACATATAATTGAATGAACGTAGTTTATGAGTTGATTATTATTTATTTTTCTCTGAATAATTGCTTATGGAAAATTAATACTGGTTATATTATTTTACAGTTGTATTAACGATAATACGCCAGATTTAATAAGTTCTTAATTTTTTTATACAAATAAGTTAATAATTTTTTCCTTTTTTTAAAAATCAAAAGATATGAAGTAAAAAAAAGAGGCTGTTTTTTTTCAAAATTACAAATTAAAATTTGCAATTTATCGTAGGAAAACCACCTCATTTTTTTTTATTTTATATTTTTTGTTTAGTGAAAAAAGGAAAAAAAATGAGTCGCTTTTGTAGACAAAAATCCGGGATTTTAATTAAAATCCTTAAATAACATTCCAAATAATATCCCCAATATCCTTCATACAAAAGTGACATTTAATACTAAAGTATGTTTAAAATAGTCTTTTTAAACCAATAGAAAACAAAAAAAATTTGTCAACAAGCATCAAGATAAAATGGAGAAATACAAAACAAGTTTGAGGGAGAAACACAGAATGTTAGACACAGTTTTCAGTAGCTAAATAAATTTTACTAAATTTGTAGCTCATATAGCCCTCATGGAAAAAATGTGGAAAAAATGCATTCCTATCATAAACATTTGTCAGTCATTCTTTCAAATATCGTCATTCAAATATTTCTAAAGATTATTTATTCAACATTTGTTACAATAATTTTTGACATTATTTTGTTTTTATATATTTGCCCTGGTGAAAATAATTTCTCCGAAATTCTCCGTAATTGAGACCCCCAGAAAGAGATTTTTCTAATAAAAAATTTACGGAGATATTTACGGAGTAATTTCCAAATTGTTTTCATAATATCTCCGTATTTTTTCACCAAGGTTACTTTAAACTTATTGTCAATGATTTTTATATTTATTTAAATTCATTTTTCATGTAAAATGTTGATTCAATATGACTCTCGAATCATCATTTATTCATTCTATAATTTATATATATATTTATTAATTTTTTAAATTAACTTTACACTAGTCCAACAGATATAGAGGACAGTGGCCCAAAACAGGCCCTTTTTTTTCTTAACTAAATACATGTAAACAGTGTGCTAGTTCTGGGCTACTTTCCTCTATACATATATATATATAGAAAATAATATAATTTTATATTAACATTTATTATATTTATTAAATATAATTTAATTACGTTAACGCTATTGGCACCATATACAAGAAAAACATTTAATGCAATGCGATTGTATGAAAACCCCATAAATGTCTCCGTATTTTTCGTAAATTTTTCTGGTGCCATTAACGATTTCGATTCAATAATTGGTCAACAAAGCCCGAGCTACATACTATGGCTGTCGTTGTAGCTCAGATGCAATGTAAAAAATATATTTTTTTTTATAAATTTAAAATTTATAAATTTGTTTTTTTTGTTTTTTCATTAGTACTAACAATATTTTCACAACTCACAACAATAAATCTCTCATATATATTTTAAAACTATTTTTATAATTTAATTATCTCACTATCTCAATTGAAACTATTTTATAATTATATTTTTTCTATTAATTTTTCATCTTGTCGATGTTGTGTTTTTTAAATACTATTTCTATAGTCCACACAGCATTATGCCCTTATTTATTTAAGGGCACTATATCAATTAAATTATTACAAATAAAAAGTAAATTTCTTTGTCTTAAAATTCTATTTTATCTTTTAGATAAAATTACAAAAAAAAAAAAAAAAGAAATAAATAATAATATATTTAACAAAGATAAATACGAAATCTTGATCCATGAAAAATAACAATGGTGTTGTCCTAGACAAAATCAGGAGCTGGATCACCATCTTGAATACCGTCAAAGACAACTTCCAGTTGTTCATTTGATTGATCTTTTGAATAATCATATTCACTTTCATCAAGTAAACTTGTTCTAATAGCACCATTTGCAATTGAACAAACAGCTGATCTTGTTGTATTTGATGGTTGTGAATGTTGGGTATCACGCCATGGTGTTGTTAAAATTTTCATTCTCTATCAAATAATTTTAAAACAATATTATAATAAAAAGCTTTATGCTAATCATAAAATTAAATACCTGACAAAATGTACCAGGTGTTGATATTAATTTGTAAATTGCAATTCCAGGTATCATGGCAATTGAAGATGACGTTATCAGCCAGCCAATAATATTTGCCCATGCTGGATATGTGTACTCTTCATATGACAATGGCTCATATCCCAAAAGACCATATACAATTATAAACTACAAATAAATAAATCAGTAATATATATGATCAAAATTAATTTACTTATTGCATACTTACAAGTATAAATATTGGAGCAATAAATTTCCAACAAACACGCCAATAAATACCAGGTGAAAAACCAATCATGTCTTTAATATCAGCACAAAATCTGTCTGTTCCATAAATCCAACTTACAGCAATTGTTTCAGCAAGTACTGCAAATAACATTGAATAACCAGCAGCATAACGATCAAGTAAATGAAAAAAATAGAATCCTCCCTGTAAAAAAAAGAAATACAAATGAAAATTATTTATTTATATAAAATAATTTAATTAATTTATTGATATTTTATATACCTGTGAGCATGATGCAAGACCAACAATAAAATAAAGTGTAAAAAGACAAGCAACAAAAATTTCACGATTATTTCCAATCAATGGAAATTCATCACTTAGAGCTGTGATGATTGCTTCAGAACCACCAAACTAATTAGTTGGAAAAACAAAATTATCAATAAAAATAATTATTTTGTTTTCTAATTAAATATTCAAGGGTCTTTTTAATAGAAAAAATAATTGATGTATTACCGAGCTATCTAATCCAAGTGTCAATAGCATCATAAAAAAAATAAGTGCCCAAAAAATTGAACCAGGCATTGTTGCAATTGCAGCTGGATAAACAATAAACACAAGACCTGGTCCTTCAGTAGCAACTTCTTCAATTGGTTTACCACTTGCATGTGCCATATATCCCAATACAGAAAATATTACAAAACCAGCAATAAATGATGTTGCACTATTAATAATACTCGTCAATAAAGCATCTCTAAAACAATAAAATATAATAAAAATCAATAAAATTAATTGCAATGCAAATTTTTAATTTATTTTTTATATTTTTTAAAGAAAAATACATACTTGTAAACATTATTATGATATTCATTGTAACTAGCATATGCTAAAAGTACTCCAAAACCAGGTCCAAGTGAAAAAAAAACTTGTGTTGCAGCATCAACCCATACCTTGAATAAAAAAAAAAATTCATATCACGTTTAGATATAAAAATTATTGACCTTGAAGTAATTCAACAAAGTACCACTTATATACTATAACACAGATTTTCCATTTTCATTCATCATAAATATAGCTCTTACCTCTGCTTTTGTTATTGCTGAAAAATTTGGACTTAAATAATATTTTATACCCTGTGCACTTCCTGGTAATGTTACACCACGTATCAAAAGAATCAAAAGTACAACATACGGAAAAACAGCAGTAAACCAAACAACCTTTAATCAAATAAACAAAAAAAATTAATTAATTTAATACTTTAAAATTTTGAAGGAAAAAAAATAATATTTTTTACCTTTCCAGAAGTTGAAATACCCTTCCAAAGTGAAAAATAACAAATAAGATAAACAATCAATAAACAAAGTGCAATATCCCATTTAATTTCACCAAGATCATGAAGTCCAGCACTTTTATGAAGTTCTAATATTGCTCGACTTGTTGATAAATCATTCAAACATAAATAATTAATAATACTAAAAATACCATTTAAATATATAATTAATATTAATTTATAATTACTTGAAATATTCTTGTGCAGCACTTGTATATTTTGTATCAGTTGTATTATCATCAATAACAGTTAAATTGGTATCATTGATGAAATTAAAATCATCAAAATTACCATTATAATGATTAGCTAAATTTGGTAATGTATTATTAGCTCCAAATTCACGACACAATGGTGTATTCCAATAATTACCACATGATGTCCATGGTAACATACTTGTAAATGATGCAAAAAAATATCTAAGTGCCCAGGCAATAATAACATTGTAATAAAAATCAACATAAAATGCTATTAAAACAACAGCATATCCAGTTCCTGTTGTAGAAAAAATTAAAAAACTTTTTTATAGTTGAATATGAATTTTTTAATATGAATTATTATTATTTTTATTAAGTGTTTGATGTAGTCTTGCCTTTGAGAAGTGGTACAAGTCGTCCCCAGCACGTAATAGCACCTTTCCGGTTGAATTGCCCGAGGGCAAGTTCCATATAGAAAAGTGGTATTCCACCAACAACCAGCATCACACAGTAAGGGACGAGAAATGCACCTTCAAAATATCATCGTGTTAGAAATGTAATTTCAAATTAAATATAAAAAAAAAAAACATATAGGTATGTACAAGTGTTTTAGAATCAGTCAAGGGTAGCCAGATAATTGAGGAGAATAAAAAGTAAAATGTTGAAAAGTCAAGAACGGAAATAGTATAGAAAAAAGTTAAGTGAAGAAAAAAAAAAAAGAAAAAAAAAATGTACAATATTCAGCCACTTTAAGAGAATTATTATTTTTTTTTTTTCATTATTCTTATTTTGTCACTTTGTCATTTATAAAATGGCTTTTCAAATCATTCATTGATATAAAAAAAAAAAATTTTTATTTCAAGTCTAGAATAATAAAATGGATAAATAAATTATTTTTTCTTTTTTTGATATTAAAGTGCAAGTAGTTTTATAGAAAAAAAAAAAAGACTCAAAGGATAATATTTTATCGGATTTAAAAGGATCAACAAGTCATTTTCTTTTTCTCCAGCTACTTATTCATTTCTATTGTTTTTATTTTTTTTTTAGAAATTGTCTTTGATATATATTTTTTTTATTTAGAGAATAAATTTTTGTAAATTATTATCAAATGAATTAAAGGTGAAATTAAACGACCAATTTTGTACGTTGTTAATGGAATACTCGTATGTTCACTATATTATAATTACTGGACTTTATAATTTAATTAAAAGGCACTTTTGAAAATGCATACTTTAACAGTATCACAGTGAAGCAAGTTAATCATATAATATCATATTTCTAATGGGTGAGAGACACGATATATAGTGCAACTAATGGCATCGAGAAAATTTACAATATACAGTTATACATGTCCATTTTATCTACAACATAAAAGTATATAACTATATTTACTTGAATATTATATACCTTATCTACTCTATCTAAAAAAAAAAAAATTCCATCAGATTTTATTTTTTTTTTTTTATTTCATCATGTTCTTCTTATTCTCTTGAATAAAAAAAAAAAAATATAAAATAGGTAAGCTCTTCTTCTCTGGGTGTACTTAAATGTAAATGTAAAATACTTTTGTAATTTAATTTACTGAGATTAAACTTGAATTAACTTTGGTAAATGAACAATCATGTAAATTTAAAAAATAATTATTTCTTGAAAATTTTATTTTTTTTAATAGAAATGATTATTTTTTTTTGTTATTTTTAATTTACAACAAGGTAATACATACCACCACCATTTTTGTAGCATAGATAAGGAAAGCTATTAATTTAAATAATGAAATTAAATTTTTAATTTGTATATTTTTTATGAAAAAATTGGGTTTAGTTTTTTTTTTATAAATAATTTACCGCCAAACGTTTGCTAAATCAACAGCAAATCCGATGACGGATAGTAAAAAATCAAGTTTTCCAGACCATATTTCACGACCCTCAATAATTGTTGATGTTTTTGTAATTCTTGACTCCATTATTCAAGTCTAAAAAAAAAAATAAATTAAGAATTTAAAAATTAATTGAGTAAATTGTATTAAATAATTTCAAAATTGAATTATTGTTAAATAATAGATAATTTTTTAAATGTCTTTTTCATGATTTAAATAATTAAAAATTATAATGAAAATAAAAAAAACAGATATAAAAATAAATAAATAATAATAATAGTTAAATAAAATTAAATAATAATTATGAAATTCAATTTTTATTAAAATAAAACACAAGAAATTTTACTATTAATTTTTTCGAAAATCTAAAATAATATAATAAATAATCAAAAAAAAAAATAATACAAATAATAATGATAAACAATTAATTATGTAAATTAAAAATTTAAAATAATTTTAAAATTTAATTATTATTAAAATATAGCTAAACCAATTACATTATTTTAAATAATTAAAAAATATGAAAAAAAAAAAAAAATTTAAATTGCGTGACCTGGTAAAGATGAAAGATACAAAAAAAAATTAAATTTAATATAATAATAATAATTATAAATATTAAAAAAATTAAAATTTTATATAATAATAATAATTTGTATGGTTAATATTAGTTTATTGATTTTGAATGACGGGTTATCGATAGTACTTGAATCGCCAACTCTTGAAGCAATAACGAGCCTCATTGTCCATAGACATATGACATGAACCGATCAAAATTCAAACCGAGTTTATTTCAAAGGATAAACCACTTGGACAAGAGATTTTCTGTCACACGCACAATTTCACATCCACTTGTTAATTATTATTATTACATATATATTTTTATAAATAAATTAAATGATTGAATAGCAAAAAAAAAAAAAATAATAATTCAATCTAATTTAGGTATTTAAAAAATTAATTTTATATATTAAAATTATATTTATATTACCAAAAATATTAGGAAATTTATAAATGTTAATTAAAAGTATAAATAACAACAATAAATATCCCTTGAAGTTCAAAAAATAACATAAACGTTGGCAAAATTTGCCAAAGAGTTAATAAAATTTTAAAACTTGTATCTGTCAAACCCATCACCACACTTAAAATCACAACGAAAAATTAATTCAACTAATATACTGTATCTATTAAATAACAACATTATCAAATAATTAAACAGTCCAAAGAAAAAACAAAAATTTCAATTAAATTTTTTAATTAGAAAAAAAAACCTATCATTTTAAAAATAAGATAATCAAAGAAAAATTATTCAAATATAATTGAAATAAACAAAAAAATATAATAATAATATAAGGTATATTATTAAAATTTTTTTTATAAATATTAAATAATTATTATTAATTAAATATAACAATATTTTAAGAGTACAGTCGTCCAGCAAGTGACAAGTTTTGCTCCAAAACTATCGACTATATACGCGCCAATCGACAAAAAATAATCACGTGATTCAACAATATAGTGGCGCCATCTTGTTCAATTTTAATAACAATAAATGTACATAGATATATTGTTATTGTTTACATTTTTTTAATATTATTTATTTTTATCCAACACATATACCTATGTGTAATTGTTGAAGAGAATATTTATATCAGTGTGTTTCGCGTTGCCTTTCTCCTCATTGCTCCTCATTTTTTTAGTATTTGCCAACTCGTAAATATACAAACAGTGCTCCAAAAACCAAATATCAGTGTTCTTTTTACCTGTTCAACTATAAAATAACACCAGGTATATTTTGTTAATAATTAATTTAAATAATTATCATTACTGTTAATTAATTGTCTATGTGGCAAAAATTATTTAGTAGGTCGTTAAAATACAATAATAAAAATAGACTCATTTTTTTTTTTTGCTTTGAGGAATGTAAACATATTTGTCATTTTTTTCAGATTAATATTGTGATTAACAGCTGCAATGGGAGACGAAGGATTCAATGTTTGTGAATGCATATCAAATTTTGAAATGATGCAGCGTCTGTTGTCACTTGTAAGATTAATTTAAATTATTTAAAAAAAAAAAATAATAATAATTTTGGGTACGTAAAAATGATGTCTCAATTGTCAATAATTTTTTTTATTTATTATAACATTTTTTTTTTTTTTTATATTGACAGTAATGCAATGTCATTTTTATGCTTAGTTGGCAATTTTTGTTTTTTTTTTTTTTATTCGTTAATTGTTTATGAAAAATAGTTATGTAATTTTCTTTGTTATTTTAATATTATTTCAATTATTGTTGTCATTATTATTTGTTTAAAAAAATATGATAATAATTTTTTTATGTATTTGTCATTTTTTAAGTATTTGACATTGATAAAAAAATATAATTATTATTTAAACTATACATGGTTATTTTCTATTGGTATTTTTGTTATCAAATGTCGACTGATAATAAATTTTATTTTGCTTTTTAGCTTCGACAGTCACAGGCTTATTGCACCGATAATGAATGTCTGAGTTTATCGCGACGTATGTATTTAAATATTTATTTTTTTTTTCTATTAAACTTGATAAATATTTATGACTCATTGCTAAATTATCTATTTTTTTTTACATAGTTCCAGCTCCAGAAGAAAATGGTGATTTTTTAATGATTGGAATGGCATTTGCTGTGATGATATTGCTTTATTTGTTTCGTCCAAATTCACTTCGTCAAGGACCAAGTGATGAAAAACATCATGGAAATTCATCGGTAAAATATTTAATTTTTCTATTTATTTACCTATTATATTATTATTTTTCATTTTCAAAGGAACCACATGATGATCCACCAGCAATTAGCTAATTGCTCGCAAAAAAAAAAAAATAATCATTATTTAAAGTATTGTTGATTTAATAATTGGCTCTGATAAATTCAACAAAGTATTTAATTAAAAACTGGAAAATATAAAAAAAGTATTTATATATATTTAAAAAAATAATTCGAAATAATAAATTAATTATAAACGCTGGTAAACAGAATAAAGATTCTGAATATTTGCGTAAAATATATTTTTAAAAATTAGCTTGTTCGTGTGCAATTTTAGAGTTATAAATTATATATCATTTTTAAAATTTATTATTTGCATTATGCGAACCTCAAGTACAAAAAAAAGAAAAAAAAAATATTTCTATTAATTATATATTGTATTTGAATTTTATGATGGTCTAATCAGGTGAATTTAAAAATTGTAAAAATTATAAATTATTAATAAATAAAAATTATACATTCCATATTTATTAATTTTATTTGAAAAAAAAAAAAAAAAAAGAATTTATAACATGCGTATTTATAATTTTTAATCATTATTTTCAATGTTGGCCAATGTATCTCGTACTTTTTGTAATAATCCACTTATTTTTTCATACTTACCAGTTGAATCTGGTAAATTTTCAAAATTAATAACATCACAAATATTTTTCGAAAATTTATCACTCGATGGAAGTTTTGTAAATCGTGATGTACTTTGAATAATTGGTGTACCAAATTCAACTGATTTAACAGATCCACATTTTGGAGTTGTTGTTGTTGTTGTTGTTGGTGTTACAAATTCATTTGTTAAATTTAATCTAACTGGAGTAGCTGGATTTGATTGTAAGCTTGAATCATCAAGTTCTTGAAGTAATAATTTTTTTTTATTTTCAAGATCAGTTAATGATGGTGAACCATCAAGACCAGATATATCAAATATATTTATTGATTTATTAATAATTGGTGTTGATGGTATGTCATCTTGTGTATCCATAGAATTATTAATTATTTCTTTGTCAACATTTAATTCTTGTTCGTCAATTTTTTCTATATTAATTTGTTTTTGTTCATCTATTAATTCTGTTTCAACAACACCAGGTGGTAATAAATTATCATCATTTGTCTCTGGATTTGTCGAACTTGATGAACAATCAATATTATCAATAAGACCATTATCTGGTGATGCTGGTGTATCATTATCATGTGTTTCAATTTCCATTTCAATTGGTTCAATACATGAATTTATTGAACTATCAGCTGATTGTGGTGCTGATAATTTCAATTTTTTACGTTTATAACCATCATCTGTTTTTCTACCTTTTAAACTTTTTAACATTGCTTCTTTACTGTGCATTATTTGTTGTTCTGGAGGCCAAAAATAATCATGTGTACCAGGTGGTGGTGGTATATTATAACCAGGAAAATCATGTAATTTTTTAACATCATATTTATCTTTATTTTCTGGATCAGGTAGATCATTTAATTTATCAGATGGATCTGTTTCAATTTGTCCTTCTGAATTGTAAAGAATTATACCTGAATGTTCAAGACGTGCTTCTTCAAGCCAACCTGGTGGATATCCTAAACTTCTCATTCTAAAAAAATAAATAAATAATAATTAGCAAAAAATATTACATTTAATTAAAGCAAGTTATTTAATTATTATATATTTTATATACCGTATTATATGTTTTGGAAGTTCATCGTCATTAAGACCAAGTGCTTTTCTTAATTCTGAACTTAATATACCAGGTTTTAAATGACCAAATTTTTGATCATCATCAATATGATATCTGACATTTCTTGGTCCATTTCTTGTACCAAATTCTTTTCTATTTTTATTTATTTCCATTGGATTTCTTGGCTCTGTACAATCACGCATATTATGATTACCAAGACAATTAAAACAATTTAATTTTGGACCTGAATTTGTATCATCTTTATCTTCTTCAATTTCATAATTATCTTCTTTCATTACTTTATCAAATTTCTGTAATTAAATTTATCATTTAAAATATATTTATAAAATGCTATATTAATATTATTACCTTTCCATATGTTGGAATATTTAAATCAGTAATTTTATCCTCAGGATTTGTGTCAAAGTGGAATAGAATTTTATCATCAAAACCATTTACATGATTTTCATCTTTATCAGATATTAATTTGTCATTAGTATTTTCCCAAATATTTAAAACACAGTCAGACGTATCATCTTGCTCCACTGTTGCTGGTTGTCCAAGTAATCTTCTTAAATAATTATAAACTCTTTTTCGATATTGTCTAAAAAATAATAAATATTAATATAAAGCATCTTGATATGTTTACTTTAAATTTTAAAAATAATATACTTACTCAGCAATTGATTTATTTTTAAATATAACTTTGAATACTGGAACATCATCATCATCATTTTTATTATTTAATTTTTCAGGCTCATCAGTCTCAACGACAACTGATTCATCAATTAATATAAATCCATCTGGTGCAACTCCAGGTGGTAAAGTTTGTTCCATACATTCTAGGTTATGTTTAGTATCATTTAAATTTATTTTTTCTTCAACAATTTTAATATTTTCGTCGTCATTTATCTCAGTTGTGTCATTCAAAGATTCTTGAGTTGTGTCCAGGGTAATGACTTCTGGACTTGTGTCATCAAGACATTCACCTTCTTCCAAACAATCCATTTAGCCGAAAAATATATTTTCTCAAACAATATCAACAATTAAATTATATCAATGATCAACTAATTCATTACGTTTTAAAATTTAACTAATTTCTGTAATTATTTTCATGTAAACAAACACACAATGTTTAAATTTGAGTAATATAAATAAATATAAAGAATAACAAAAGCTGTTTGTTGATATTTTTATAATAATAACAATAACAACAACAATATGGTGGTCAATTTTCTCTCCAGCCAATTAGAAATTCGCAATGGTCAGCCATGACATTTTGCCAAAACGCGCACAAATTTAAATTTTTTTTAATGAATTAAAGCTGTTTATTGTAATGAATAGTTAATAATAATTAAATAATAAATAAATAGTCATTTTAAAATGTAAATTTTGTATTTATTTAAATTTTATTTTGCATAACAATGAAAATATGAAATAAAAAAATAATATTAAACGGACAAATTATTTGTAAACGTACAAATTGACAAACAAAAAAAAAAAAATTTATGTTTTCCAAGGTACAGCTTGCCAGACAATAAATGGTTTTGTTGATTCAACTGTTGATCGATTTGACATAAAACGTTTTTTCATATTATATGAATCAACACGACTTATGTTTGCCCAAATTGTTCCCATTTTAGAATGATCATTTTCTTCTTTTTTAATTTTTATATTTTTTATTTTACGAGATATATCTTTTGATATTTCATTATTATAATCACCATATGGTAATTCATCTTCATCTCGTACTGATACTGGTGATTTTTTAATTTCTTTTTGTAAATTAACAAATGGCTCTTCTTCTTCTTCATCATCAGTATTTAACATGTTTGATTTTTTATTATTATTAGAACTCTCTGAAAGTTTATTATCAATTTTCAATTTTTTATTTTTAACAATTGATAAATCTTTATTTTTTCTTGGTGTTTTTAATGGTGTTTCTTCATTACTATCATTTTCTGGTATGATAGATTTTTTATTTTGATTACTATTGTCTTTGGAACAACTTGGAGTTGATTTTGATTTATTATTTTCAATAATTGTTGGCTCTTTGTATGTTTTGGTAACAGTTGGCTCTTCATCACTGTTACTTTGTAAGATACTGGATTGTTTTTTCTGTGGTGTATTTATCTTGGAACAATCTTCAATATTTTCATCAATTTTTTTCAATTTATTTTTATCAAAAATTGATGAATCTCTGCTTTTTTTAAGTGGTGTAGTAAAATTAATATCATCATCATCATCAACACTTTGTGATTTTCTTTTTTTACTGACATTTACTTCCATTGATGATGATTCTTCAATTGGACTTTGATTTGAATCATCCATGCTTTTATCTTCGTCAAGTGTTTCAGGAATAATAACATTTTCTTTTCTTTTAATAGAAAAAACTTTTTGAGATTCTTTTAATTTACTGTCTTCATTATTAGAATTTTCTTCTAAATTTTTCGATTTTAATTGAGATACATTCTTCTGTGAATCTTCAGTAGTTTTATCATTTGTTTGAATTTTTGAACGTTTAAAAATTGGTGCCAATTTACTATGTTCTTCTTCAATTGGTCTTTTCTTTGATACACTTGATGTACCAGATGCTGATTTATCATTTACATTATTTAATTTATTTTTATTATTCATTTCAATTTCTTGTGTTGATAGCTCAATTGATTCTGGAACAATACGTGAATTTTTAGATAATTTAACACCTCCAACATCTTGAGTATCTACAGCAAGTATTGAAGCATTTAATTTTAAATTATCATCATTTCTTCTCTTCAATAAATCATGATAACTGTAATATGGATTGCATGATTTTTCAACAGAACAGTGTAATATGGCAATTGGTATATCAGTCTCTGGAATAAGTCTTCTTTCTAATTTTTTATAAAATTTTTCAAGTGTCGAAAAATTTGGCACTTTATAATCTTCATTTTGTGAATCACTTTGATCAAATTGTATTAAAATTGTATTCTTATTTGATAATTCATCTTTACTTATTTCACGATCATTAAACCAAATCGCTTCACCACCAGCTAATGTTATCATTTCTTTGTAAATATTATATTGTCTTTTGAGAAAAAATATAAATAACAAATTATTAAATACATTTTTTCTTTGAGATAATGGTAAAAGATTAACATTATCTGGACGTAACAGTTGATCATCAAGCTCTGGACAATAATCAGATATATTTGGTAGTGGTTTTCCTTGTTCTTCTGATGTTTTAACAGCTTGCCAAAATTTAATAGTTACAATTGGTACACCAGCTGCTAAACATGATGCTAATTTTTGTGTCATTTTAGCTTCTGATACAGTTAAATGTGTACATTGAGATGTCCATTGATTACAAATAGTACCACCAACTTTATCAAGTATTTCCATCAATTGAATCTTGTCATCTTTACTTAGACCAGATGTCAATACAACAAATGGTAAATATTCAACTTGAAAAAAATATTGATCAAGACCAAATTGTATAGTATCATTATGTTTTAATTCTTGTGGTTTATTTGCTTCTAATTTTATAGTATTATCACCAATTATTTGGGTACCATATCTTGATCCAACATCAGTTAAAAGACAAATTGTTTTTGTTGAATTATCATCTTGTTTTTTGACTTCAATAAAAGCATGCATACGTGATATTGAACCATCATTTTCAAGAATAATATCTGTACCTTTTCTTCCAATTTTAAATTTATCACCAGGTTTTATATTATAAAAATTATCAATATTTTTTTTTTCTTTTATACACCACATTGTTATTTATTTTTTTTTGTTAATTAAATCTGATAAAATGTCAACATGAACATTTTTTTAAATTCAAGTTGTTGATTATAAACCTTAATTTAATCTTCTAAATTTTTTTTAGGAAGGTAACCTCTATGACACTGACACTGCCTTCACGCCCTGAAATTATTTTATAACTTTAATATTAATTTACATAATAATATATAAAATGTATTTTTTATAATTTTTTTATATATTTACTTTTATTAGATAATAATGTGCAGGTTTACCATATTGTAGAAGCCACTTGACGACTTGTTGACTTGTTGATTTAATGCACCGGGTTGTTGATCAACTTGAAGCTAAAAATGTGCTGTAAACAAAAAAAACTGAAAGAGAGAGAAACGAAATTGGTGTATTCTTGTCCTTGTCAGTACAGTCACGTCACATGAGTGAGAGAGACAGAGAAAGAAATACATCAATACATGGAGGTGAATATCCATGTAGGTGAGTTCACTGTTCAGAACATTAAGGTTGATTCCCAGTCGCATTGCCGTACCAATATTTATGCCACGAAGGGCCCGTATATCAATAACGCTATTTTTTATTCCCGTGTCCTAAAATTTTTTGTGACGCCACTGATGAAAAAACTAAGTGGCTACACACTAGCGAGCAAAGATTACACCGTACACTGAAATCATGCTTGTATTCATGTCTGTGTGCTGCGCTTCTCGCGAAATTTTTGAATTTTAAAGTTATTTATTTTTTAAACGCCAACAGACGAAATAATAAAAATTTATATCAAAAAATTTGTCTTTTTTAGCACTACAAACTGATAGAAATTTAACGTTTTCTGTTGCGTTTTGAAAAAGTTATTAATAAAAATATCAGGTACCGCCTATATACCTTGCGTGTTAAAGTTGTCAACTTTGACAGTAAATATCTCAAAAAAACCACACAAAAAAAAATTGAAAAAAATTGACAATGTAGATAATTATTTCATTTAAACATAAGATAAAAAAAAAAAAAATCTGTTGCGATTTCAGATTTCCAGAATCAACCTTAAGTGAATCGAAGTGAACGTGAATCTGTGGCCGATGCTAATTTTTTAAAATTATTTTTGGAAAAAAACATAAAGCTTAAAAATCATAATCTCTTTCATTATAATAAATATATATTGAGATAAAAAAATAACCACCTAAAAGTTGTATTTATAGTGATTATAATGGAAAACAAAATTTTTATTTCTCGCAAGCCTCGCAAGTCGGGTAGGATTACAAGAAAACATGTGTTCGGTAACATCAATATGTACAATTTAAAAATAAATTTAAGGGAAAATGCAATTGCAACTACAGTTTCAATGGGATGTGGAATAACGAAGGTCAGTCTAAAATATAATTGTAGTCAAAACATGCTCGTACATTCAATATTGCACTATTGTTATTATAAATATCAATATATTTTTCATTTTTTTTTTAGATAGTTGACGATCCTTTTGATCCCAAATATATATTAATACTTGATCCAGTTAGTGATTATACCCTGGCTGAAGTATTCCCGTATGTGCCAATATGTGAAAGACCAAAACTTGCATTGGGTATGATATTATAAATACAATATCAATTTTAATCGATTTAAAAATTGTTAAGTAATCAATAATTAATATCTTTGTATTTACTTTATTTTTTAGTATGCAAACATTGGAAAAAAGTCCTTGATGATTCTTGGTTTAAAGTCAAAAAACTTGAATTAATTTATTGGCGATATGATGAGTATCCAAATTGTTTGGCTAAATATTCAACGAGCGATGGAGGATACAGTTTTTTAAAATCTCTGCTTATTAAGTGTGGTCGTTATTTAACAACTTTAGACTTGACAGCTTATGATAATTGTAACATAGTGCCAGTAATTAATGGATTGTGTCCCAACCTCGTAACACTTCGCTTGAGATTGACCAACATGGACAAAGCAATATTAGCCAATTCATTTACACGTCTATCCAAACTAAAATCATTAACAATTATATTTCAAAATATAAAGACTTTTCTGGTGTTTCCCACTGTTGCTTTATTCAATTCATTGAGAAACGTTGCTAATACATTGACCGATCTAAATCTGTTGAATTGGCTTGATGAATTACAAGGCATCCCTGTTTTTACAGCAGCAATCAATGATGTAAGTTACAATTTTATATTTATTACATGAAAAAAAAAAAATAAATAAAAAGTATTCTTTTTATTTTTTACATATTTATAATATATGTATATACTTTCTTTTGCAGGTGATTCGTGACTTGAAGGCTCTGAAAAAGTTGGAAGTTGCTGGTTTAGGATTTTCAGCCGATATATACAATTATCTGGCAGCCAATGGAATTTTATATTCTGGCCATACTGTACACCTTAAAAAGATTCTCTCTGTATCAGATCCATTCATAAATATCAAGATATTGAAAATGGAGCAATGCCCAATATATGATGATACATTGTATACTATTGCCAATACTTTCAAGCACTTGGAAGTATTACATATAAATAGTAACCTGGTAACCGATAATGGTGTAGTAGCACTTTCAAAGATAAATAATTTACAAAATCTTTTTTTTAATGGCGTTACTAACATCACTGATTATTCAGTCAAACTGCTGAAAAATCTGATAAAATTAGGCTTACCAAGCAGCAATAAAATTACTGATGATTCAGTCCTAACAGTTATTGAAAATTCATCAAAGATGGATGTGCTCTCTGTTATCGGCGCAAATGTGACTATTGAGTTAGTCAAAAAAGCAGCAGCAATATCAAGAAAGCGAGAAATACGTTTCATCTTATGCATTGAATTTATGCCAGATTTACAAAAATATGAATCACCATATTTGGAATTGCGTATATATCAAGAAATAAACGGAAAAAAAATGGTACATATCGGTACAAGTGCATACGCAAAAGCACAAATATCGTGAGTGGGTTTTCTCATTTGTCACTGCTTTCGAAATTTACTATTTAAATTTTGGAATATAACACGAAATACCATCAATAAAATATAATAATCATAGATTAAGAAAAAAAAAAATCAATTGCATAACTCTATGGTCCTGTAATTTTATGATAAGCCTTATCAATTTTCAAAAATTTATATTATATATATGATGTATATTTTGAAAATAATTAAAAAAAAAATTAAATAATTGACGAATAGTTTTTGTATTCATAACAACTGTTTGCAATTAAAATAATAGACCTAGAAATAATATTGTACTCGATAAAATTTGAATTAAAAATAAAAGTAAATAAACAATAATAAAATTTGGTTTTTGATAAGTACTGAATTTAATTTTATTAAAAAAATATTAATTGACTTTTATACCCATTACTCTACTGGTAACGAGGTTTAAAATGATCTTTTATACATATTATATATTATGAATTACTTTTATAGTAATTGATATAATAATTATATAGTATCAATTACTTTTTATGAATTATTTTAATTGTTTTACCTTGTAGCCAGGCAGGTGTTAATTTTATTAGATAATAATGTGAAGGTTTACGGGTTTACCATATTGTTGAAGAAGCGCCACTTGACGACTTGTTGACTTGTTGATTTAATGCACCGGGTTGTTGATCAACTTGAAGCTAAAAAATGTGCTGTAAACAAAAAATTCTTAATTAATTCTTAATTAATTTTCGAATTAATTTTTTATATAAAAAAAAAAAATACAAATGATCAACAAGTGATAAAGAAGAACTTAAACAGCGCTCTCTTACGAGAATCTTGTTAAACAATTTTTGACGCCATTTTGTTGTTCTCTCTTATTTTCATTTTTTTTTTCATTCAGTTTGTAACCCAGTGATTGTGCCGAACGCTTTTTTCGCGCTGTTTTTTTCCTGTTGATCCTGTACTTTTCCTGTTACTAATTTGGTTCGTTTTCTTATTTAATATATCATTTTTTATTATCTATTAATTAACAAATAAATTAACAACGTTTGATAAGTAATTTTTTTGCTACATTGCATGATATTTTTTACATTAAAATTATCAAAAATTGACTCCAAAAATGCCAAAAGAAAAATGAGCTAAATGAACGTTTAGAGTATTACTTATTTGTTTTTTTTTTTAATAATTACTCATTTCATGTTGATGTTTATTTTTAATGCATTTGTTTGATATAATTTAATATAATTTTTTAGTTTTTGTCCGATGATTAATTGCGTATTTAGGACTTGCCAAAATGGCTGCTCATTTTTTTTTTTTTGGCTCATGGGGGGCAACCCCCCGCATTGGCATTTTTATTTCTTTACTTTTTTACCAAATTTTAATTTATTTTTGATTGATAATTAATTAACAACGTACCTAATGAATCCCGATTAATGAAAAAAGACAAATCAACATATGATTAAGTATTTATTACAACAAAAACTATCAAAAATTGCATGGAATTGCATGAAATTTATTCGTACAAAATAATATTGATTGATTAAATTTATCTTACATAATATTACAAAAATATACAACTCGTAATTCTACTCTCACAAGTTATGGCCAATAAATTGAACTAAATTTATCGACAAAAATCACATGAAAAAAACGTAAAAAAAAAAAACATAATTAAAAATATATAAGTATTTGCTTTGAGGTAGAAAATTTTTGATGGTATCCATCTTGTTTAAGTCTATTTTTTTGTCGTACACAGCTTTTTGTTTGATATATAATTTAGCTTCAATTATTAATTCTAAATGACCTTGGTGTATGTCATCATCTTGAAAAAATTATCAATTTTTATTTTTTGATATTTGATGATCCATCAGGACATCCTGATTGTCGTTGTTTTGTAAATAGCACAAGCAATGGTGAATTTTTTTTGGAAGTTTGTTTTTTGCTTTGAGATATAATCTGTTTTTTTTGTTGTTCAATCTTCAATGGTTGTTGTTCTTGTGATAAATTCAATTGTGATTTTGATTTTTGATATTTAAAACCATCAAAAAAATTTTTCAACGACGTTTTATCTTTTGTTTTGTCAGAGTTGTTGTTGTTGTTGTTGTCATCATGACAAACTGATGAATCATTTGTTACTTTTTGAATTTTTTTTGATCTATCACTATCTTCATCATTGTCAATTGATCTTTTTCTCTTTTCACTATTAACAATGATTAAATTTTTATTCAACAGTTTCTTTTTAATCACCAAACATGAACGTACTGGACACACAGTCAATCGACAACTTTTAGCATGACAAACTTTAAGCTGAATAAATTCTTTACAAATAGCACAATCAGTAGTATCAAATTTACTTAAACAACTTAAAGAATGTTTAATTACTTTTTTCATTTCATTACAATCATTTGATTGACAATAATCATCTGTACATTGATAACCATGTGTCAAAGCAGCAATACGTCTATCAACTGTAACTTTATTTTTATGAAAATAATTACTTTGTTTATGTATTTCACTCAGCATTACCATTGTACTAAATTTAGCACATCGTAATGTTGAAAATTCAAGATAATTATCTCGTGTTACATTTACAAATCTCGAACGTTCATTCATTAAATCACAATCAATATCAAGATCTGGATCATTAATTGGTCCAAGTTGTTTTTCATCATCTTTACTGTATAAATTAATAATAATAAATGAATCTTTCATTATTTCTATTTCATTAATTATCTTTGACCATGCATCATCATTATCTTTAGCTTTATCAATAGTATCTTCAATAAAATCTGGCCAATAGTCATCATAAAAATATGGTATTTCATTGAATGATTTAATGTTATCTTCAAAAATTAGCTGTTTTATATTTTTATAGTCATTTATTATTTTTCTAAATATTCCAATACCAACCATTTTATTAATCCATTTTTGTAATTGTTGAGCATCAAGAATTATTTGTTCATATGGATGTTTATTAAATATAAAATCTTGATTTTTAGCTGGTGGTCTTGACCATAAATGTATTGATGTATAACCAAGTTTTTTAACATACTCAAAATATGATAATATTATTTCATAATAAACATTTGTTTTATATTGTTTTGGTGAAAAATAATTTACAGTATCAAAATGTGATACATACACCTTTCTTGTATTTGGCATTTGACAATTGTCATTATATTCTTGTACATACATACCAAAAAAACATACTTCAATATTATCAATTAATTGAAATGCAAATATTGATTTTGATTTATATGAATATTCACCATTCATTGAATCATTGTTATTTATATTTTTAATATTTTTTTTAGCTTTAAATTTTTTGCTTTTTGATGATAATACACGTATCATTATTTTATTATTATAACAATAACGATTAACCAAATAATTAATAACTTTTTTTTCAATATATGATGATAATTTTGTAACTGGTAAATTATTAGCTGTAAAATTATTAACTTTATTTATTTCCATATTTTTCTTTTTCGAACAATTATCACATGTATAGCTGGTGTTAATAATACTATCAATTTTACATACACATATTTGATGTAATCTTTTACCACAATCATCACAAGTTACAAATAATTCTCTGATTGAATTATTATGATATTTTTTGATAAAAATATTTTTATTAATTGTTATTTTATTGCTCATTAATTTACTGTCAATTAAATCAATTGTTGTATTTTTAATATTTGTATAACAATTATTACAAATAATATAATCATTATAAATATAATAAATTCCATTGGCTTTAATTTTACAATGTTCTTTAGCACAACAAATTAAATTATCATAATTATATTTATATGATTTTGCACAACAATAACCAAGTGATGTCATAACTGGTATCATTGTTTCTTCAAATATAACTGATAGCTTTTTTGCATAGCCATAAATACGACTATTTTCTGTATTATATAACCAAGCATTTTCAATTAATAGCCAAATATCATCAACAAATTCCCATGGTTCATAATATTTTTTACCATTTATTTTTCTTCCTATTATTGATAAATCAATTGGATTTTTAATAATGTCATAATAATTTGATAATTTTGAATGAGTACGTGATACACCTCGATGAAATGGTGATGCTTCTGGATGTTGATTATATATTCTATAAAATACTGGCTTTAATGCTTTAGCTAAATCATTTTGTTTCATTGGAAACTTATATTTTTTATATTGTGGTTTATTGGGTATATTATTTGATAATAATTGTTCAATTGTTGATATGATTTTTTCATTTTCATTAGTGTTATCTATCTCGTCAATGTCCATTGTTTGATTTTCATCTGATTGTGTTTCTAATGATTTAATAACTGATGCTTGATTTGCTGATGGAACACTTGGTGCTTCGTTATTTATTGTTTGATAATTGCCTGGTGTATCAAATGTTAATTGAGTACTTGAATTTGATGAGGCACCTGGTGATTCAACTGCTCGTTCATCATTAAGTGTATCAGATGTCAATTGAGCAATTGGTTGTGATGTATCAGTTGGTGTTTCAATATTTTCTTGTTGGTTATTATTTTGTGCATCAGATGTTGATTGAGTATTTGAATTTAATGAAGCAGTTGATGATTCAAGTGTTTGTTTATTAATAAGTGTATCAGATGTCAATTCAGTAGTTGGTGTTTCAATATTTTTTTGTTGATTATTATTTTGTGCATCAAGTGTCAATTGAGTATTTAAATTTGATGGAACAGTTGGTGATGCAACTGGCTGTTGATCATTTGGTGTAACAGATGCTGATTGAATATTTAAATTTGATGAGACTGTTGGTAATTCAACTGGTTGTTGATCATTTGGTGCAACAGATGTTGATTGAGTATTTGAATTTAATGTTACACTTGATGAAAGAGTTGTTGGCTTACTAGATACTTTCCCAGTATTATTTGATGTAGATGTTAATTGACTACTTGGTTTGAATGATTTATCAATTGGTATTGCACGAGGTTTTTGTTTACGAACATTTGTTCTTAACTCTTGAGATACTTGTTGATTATTATTTTCAATTATTAATTGTTTTTGTTGATTAATTGTAATTTGTTTTTGTAAATGAAATTGTTCAATTTCATATATATTTTGTGCAATAATATGTAAATATTCAATTTTAGAATTTGCTTTTATAAATGTTTCATTTTCAACTTTTTTAGAATATAAAAATAATGGATAATATCTAACATCAAAATTTATAATATTTATTATTGCTGGATGCATTATTTCAACTAATTTAAATATAAAATGATTTCTTAAATCTTGTGATAAATTCATTTGCCATTGTTTAGTATATCCATCATTATTATTTATAATCATTTGATGTAGTTCAATTTGTCGTATTGGCATTTGTTTTTCTGTTGTATTCAAACTAGTAGTAGCTAAATTTAAGTTTTGTTTTTTTTCTTGAAGTCTAATTGGTTTACAAAGAAAACAATTTTCATTTAAGCATGTTTTCCAATGTTTTGCAATTGTTTTTGATGAATAACAATGTGGTGTTCCACAATCAGTTGTTTTATAACAATTTGACATATGGATAAATGTTTTTTGCATACATTCACACAATATCCAGGTACATTTTTTATTATTATTTTTTTTATCATTAAGGTTACATCGTTGTGCATGTATCATTAATAATAATTGTTTTCTCATTCTATCTTGATGTATCATAATATCTTCTTCTGTCAATATTCCACCTAAATTTTAATATAAATTAATTAGATAAATATCTAAAAACTACTAACTTAATTTATAAATACCAAAATTAAAATTGAGGGAAATTTTTTACATACCTGTTGAATATGGATCAGCTGTTTGGCTATTTATTATTTCATGTATTATAACAAGTTCATCATTTGTTTTATTTTGATTCATCATCATATTTGGTTCAATATTTTCATTGTTAATTTTCGACATTGTTGTTATTGCTTTATTAACTTTTTTAATAACAAATGAATCTATCACTTTTTATCATCACAATTCACATGTCACAACCAGTCACAACGACTCGCTCAGACTTGTTGTTGCGTTATTGTTATTTGTGTGTAACCTTACCCCCCAAACACATGGTCACACACTTTTACATTTCTTTTGTTAGAAAAATCATTTAAAAATATTAAGAAGAATTTGCATTGGGCGACAAATTTTTTCTATTAGTGTGTGAGTGTGTTTGAATATTTATTTGATGACTTGATCAGTTGAATTTTTCTGTGCATGTTTTTTTTAATTAGAGAATTAATTAGAGACAATTAATAAAAGCTATTAATATGCAAAATAGAAAAAAATTTTAAAAAAGATTATGTTACTGATTTTTAAAACTGTCGTTAATTATACATTATTTTTTTTACCTAAATTACATAAATAATTGGCAAAATAATTTAACATAAATTTGATAAAAAAAAAAATCAAGTCTAAATTAATTAATACATTTACAAATAATAACAAAAACTATTATTTTTTATTTTTTTTATTTTTTCATTATCGTTTAATTATCAATTGAGATTACAATGGTATAAAGAATCGTATAAATGTATAATAATATTTATATATATTTATATTTATATATAAGACGACAGCTCGCCGGAGAAGCGATTTTATTTTTTTCTTCCTTTTTTTTAAATTATTTTGTGATTTATTAAAAATCTTATTTCTTATTTATAAAAAAAAAAAAATTTAATCGGTCCTCCGTGCGAGCTGAAAATTTGAGCTTTTTTTTTTTAAGTTGCGCGTTCAATCCTCACACATACATTTTTTTTGTTATTTCTTACAAACAAATTTATCATCATTTTTTAAATTATTTATTATATTTAGTTTACATTGACACTATTTAAAGTGAATCTAGCAAACGATGCTATGGGGCCACGACTTGTGCGAGGCGACTAATTTTAAGCTTCAAAAATCTTTCGATTGTATATATATATAAAAAAAAAAAAATTACAATATAATTAAGAAAAAGAATAATAATATTAATAATAAATTTGAAAGATTTTCAAGATGCATTTGGTCGTGAATTTTTTCATTCAAGTCTAGCACAGGTCGTGGCCCTCAGCCTACTTATTATCATTTTTTTTTTTATATTAATTTTCTAACCACTCGTCGTCGTTGTTGTTAATTATTTTAATTTTTTAAATTTTCTTTCATTTTTTTAAATAAATTCGGTATTGGCGATCACGTTTATTTATTATTTAAAATGAAGCTGTTTGATATGCCTTTGATTTTTGAAGACAGTGTATTTTAACACTCTTTTTACGAAGGCACAGTTCATATTTTTTAGAAAAATTTATTTTACTAAGTTCTTTTATTATAATCGCCTTCGTATATTATTATTTTTTAAATAAATTTTGCGAATTAATTAATCGCGCTTTTATTAAAATTTTTTTTTCTTTTTATTTTGGCACCATGAACGCGCCCCCCATCTGCTTTCATTTTATCGCTATAATATTTTTTGTTTTATTAAATTTATTTATAATAATATATAAATGTAAAAACTTTTACGCTTTTGGCCACTCAGTTCGTTATCTAATCGCTGATCACAATTAATTGTCTGTGTGTTCCGCGACGAGAATTATTTTTACTTAATTTTATAATTGCATTTTTTTTTTTTTTTTATTTTCTTATTTTTCTTATATTTTTTTTTTTTAATTTTCTTTCTTGTTTAAATTCACTTTTATACACAACACATCATTCGTATAATTTCACGTCACTTTCAAACAATCAATCTTCATCGTACTTTGTATTTTTATTAATTTTTTTTTGTCGTATTTTTTTGTTTTCCGTTTTTTTTTTTATTTGTTAAATTTTTTTTAATCTTGTGATTTAAAATTCCATCAAGTTCTTCAATGAAGAACGAGGTTGAGATGGTGAGTTTGCTCATCTTCTCCTCTTGGCAGTTGCTGAGGCAATTATTTGTTGAATCATTGGTTCTGGTGTGCAAACAAGTGGATCACATTTCATACTGCCATCACCTCCACAACTATAAAATTAATTGAAAAAAACAAAAAAACAAAATTAATAATTGAATGAAATTTTCGTATTTTAAATGAACATATATAAAAAAATATAATTTAATATAAATGAAAATAATAACTTACGTGCAACGAAGACATGGTCCAGATGATGATTGAATATATTCACCAACTCTGTACGATCTTCCATTGATTTGGCATCCACTTCTTTTAGTTGCTCCTTTGTATGCATGTGAAAGGAAATGAGGTGGTAATGTTGTTGTTGTTGTTGTCGTTGTTGTTGTTACATTTACTAATGTTGCCTTTGGTACATGACATTCATATCTTGGACAACAAAAACCTCTTATTGCTTCTTCATGACAACCAGCAATTGGTGGTGGACAACTTTGTTGAAGACAAATAATATCACCACGGAAACAGAAACAGAAATCACATGGATCATCTCGTGGTATTTGTTGAGCTGATACATATACTTTTCCACCGTATCTACATGTTCCTGCTCCATAAACAGCTTGATCATCATCTTCACCATAATCTTCATCTGGTGGTATATATGAACCAGTATTAACTGGGAAGTTTGGATGTTCTTCAGTTGTTGAATTTTGATCTGGATATTCATCAGCTGAATGAGAAATATTTTCTGTTGTTGGTGTTGTATAACTTATTGGTGTTTCTGTTATATTTTCTGGTGTAATACCATGATCAATTGGACTAACTGGCTCTTCATGTTCATCTGAAATACTTGGTAATTCAGGTACTTGTGCTGGGTGTTGTTCTTCTTCTGTTGGCACTGGTTCATTATTATCTGGCATTACAGTTGAGCTTGTAATAATTTCAGGCTCAACAGGCTTTTGTTCCTCAGGAATAAATGGTTTTTCTTCAACTGGTTGAGGTGTAGTTTGAATTTGTTCAATTATTTCTGGTACTGGTGTCTCTGCTGGTGTTTCTACTGGTGCTTCTGGTTGTACTGGAGATATTTCAGTTGGTTTTTCTTCCTCTGCTGATTCAGTTGTAGATGATGATGATGGTAACTCTTCAAATATCGTTGTTGATTCAGGAGCATTTGTTAATGGTACTTCGTCTTGAGGAGTAAGTGTAGTTGTTTCTTTAGGAGCTACTGTTACCTCTGGTGTTATTTCTTTGCTTGGCTCTGTTACCTCTGGTACACTTTCTTTGCTTGGCTCTGTTACTTCTGGTACAATTTCTTTATTTGGCTCTGTTACTTCTGGTACACTTTCTTTACTTGGCTCTGTTACTTCTGGTACACTTTCTTTACTTGGCTCTGTTACCTCTTGCATAGCTTCTGTATTTGACTCTGTCAACTCTGGTACAATTTCTTTATTTGGCTCTGTTACCTCTGGTATACTTTCTTTACTTGGTTCTGTTACCTCTGGCATGGCTTCTGTATTTGACTGTGTAACTTCTGGTACAATTTCTTTACTTGGCTCTGTTATCTCTGGCATGGCTTCTGTATTTGACTCTGTTACTTCTGGTACAATTTCTTTACTTGGTTCTGTTGATTCTGGTACAATTTCTTGACTTTGTTCTGTCACTTCTGGTGTAATTTCTTTGCTTGGCTCTGTTACTTCTTGTGGAATTTCCGTTTCTTTTTCAATTGGTAATTCTGTTGGTTTTTCATCTGATGTTTGAATTGGTTTTTCTTCTTCAATAGGTACTTCTGTTTGCTCTTCAACAACACTTTCTGTAGGTTTTTCTTCAATAATTGGTTTATCAGTAATACCTTCAATTGGTTTCTCTGTTATTTCATTTGGAATTTCTATCTTTGGTGTTGATTCAGGAGCTTCAGACACTGTTGGTTCTTCAGTTACTGGAATAGCTGTTTCTACTTCTGGTTTTTCATCTTCAACATGAGTTGGTAAATCTTGAGTTGGCAAGCTTGTTGTTCCTTCAGCAATTTCAGCCTCTGTTGAAAGTTCTTCAGATGGTTGTTGTGGTGCTTCAGTTATTATTGGAGTTTCTGTAACTTTTTCTGTTGAAATTTCAGATTCAGTTGGCTTATCTTCATTAGCCTGAGTCTCTGTTTCAACTTTGACACCTTCAGTTACTTCTTCTGGTTTTTCTGTCATATTTTCTTCAGGTTTTTCATCAATAGAGCTTGGGGTATTTTCTGGTTGTTCACCGTCTAATGGTTTTTCATCAGTAGTAACAGCGTCAGTAACACTTTCAGGTTTTTCATCAGTGGTAACAGCCTCAGTAACACTTTCAGGTTTTTCTGAATTTTCTTCAACTGCAACAGTTACACTTTCAGGTTTTTCTTCTGGAATAACAGGAATATTTTCAATTGGTTCTTCTGGTTTATTTTCTGGTTGAATTGATGCTGATTCTGTTTGTTCTTCAGTAGCTATTACAGTGGTTTCTTCTTCAGGTTTTTTGGTAATTTCAATTTCTTCACTTGGCATAATTGATGAGCTCTCTGGTCCAGCTGTTGGTTCAGCTGGTTGTTCAGTCTCAACGCTAGCAATACTACCTTCAGTTGGAGTTATTTTTGGTCCTTCTGTCTGTTCCTCCAAAACTTTTTCTGTATCACTTTCAACAGGTAAAATTGGCAAGCTTGTTTGTTCATCAGGTTTTTGTTCGTCAGTTGGTTTTTCAGTAACTGCTGTTTCAATTGGTTCATCAGTTGGTTTTTCACTTTCAATTGTTGTTTTTTCAGTAATTTCAATTTCAGGTTTATTTGTTTCTTTTTCAAGTATAACTTCAGTTACTGATGGTATCTCTGGAGATTCAGTTGATAATATGGCTGGTTCTTCAGGTTTAATTATTTCTGGAACGATTGGCGTTGTTGGAATTTCATTTGAATCAGTTGGTGATGATGTAGCTGCCTCAGTTATTACTGCCTGAGTAGTTATATCTTTATCAACTGATGGCTCTTCTGGTATTGGTGCCATTGTACCTTCTTCCTTAGTTGGAGTAATTTCAGTTTTATCTTCTGGTTTTGATTCTGGAATTTCTCCTCCTGGTAATTCGTTTGTCTCAGTTGGAGTTATTTCAGCTGGGCCACTAGTTGTTTCTTCAGCAAGATGTTCAGTTGTTGCAGCTTCTTCTGGTTTACTTGGTTGTTCAGTTTCTTTGTGTTCTTCAACACTTGGCTCAGATACCATTGTCACTGATTCAGGACTTGCTGGAATTTCATCAGTTGGTTTTGTTTCTGCCTCTTCACTGACACTTGGAACAGTTGATTCTGCTTCTGGTACAATTGGTGCCGATGTGTGTTCTTCAGGTACTTCAACTGGAGCCTCTGGGCTTGAAACTTCTGTCTCTGGTGCTTTTGTTTCAACTTCTGGAATATTTTCTTCATTTTCAGGAGCATTTGTTTCACTTTCTGGTGTTTTATCTTCAACTAAAACAGCTTCAGTAGGTAAAATTTCAGAAGGAGTAATTTCTTCAGATATATTTTTCTCAGTTGTTGGAATTTCTTCATGAATATCAGTTGATGTTTCTTTAATGTCAGTAGCTGGCGAAGTTGGTTGTTCTTGTTCTACAGGTTTTTCTTCCTCGGGTTTAGCTGTTTGAGTCTCTTCTGTTGATGGTTCAACTGCTACTTGACTTGTACTTGTTATTATTGGACTTCCTTCAGTTATTTCTTCAGTACTAATTGTACCTTCATCTGTTGGTTTTTCTTCAGGTGTTGCCACAGTTGAAATATCTTCTTTTACAGGCTCACTTGTCGTTGAACTTTCTTCAGGTTTAGTTTCATCACCAAGACGGTTAATTACAGCTTCAGTTGTTTGTTCTTCAGGTTTTTCAGATGGTTCAGCAGTCATTGGTTTGTCTTCTGGAGCAATCGATGAGGAAACCAATGTTTCAGCTTCTGTTGTCGAATCTGTTATAGTAACAGGAGATTCTGTTTTTTCAGTTTCACTTGGTAATTCAGATGGTTGACTTCCTTCTTCTGTAGTTTGTATTGGCATCTCTGGTTTTGTTTCTTGTGTAGATGACTCTTGTGGAATTTCTGACGCTGGTTTATCTGTAATTAAATCTGATTCAGTCTGTGATTTGTCTTCAATAGTTGCTTGAGTTGTATGTTGTTCCATCATTTGATTATCAACTATAAGAGGAACAGTTGGGGAAGCATCACATGAATACATTGGACAACAAGACTCCTTGATATTGTGAACAGGCATACAATTCAATAAATGAGATGGAGGTGGTGAACAGGTCACAAGTTCACACTGAATAATACTGCTGACACATTTACAACTTTTTTGACATAGATTTGTTGTAGGAACAATTTCATTATTTAAGTATGTTATATCATCAACGAGACAACTTCCTTCGCCAGGAATTCCTGAAGCCACGTCTTCTTGTGTAGATCCTTCAGGTTGAGCTGTAGATGTTTTATCGTCAATACTTGGAACAATAGATCCTTCTGTTTGTTGTTCTACATTTGGCTCTTCAGTTTTTTGTTCTTCACTAACAGATTCAGTTGGTATATTTGTTGGTTCAATAGGTTTTTGTTCCTCAGTAGGCTCTTGTGGTATGGTTTCTTGACTAGTGGTATCTACTGGTTTTTCTTGTTCGACTGGTGATGTTGTTGGCATAGCTTCCTGAGCAGTTGTATCAACTGGTTTTTCTTCTTCGACTGGTGATGTTGTTGGCATAGCTTCTTGAGCAGTTGTATCAACTGGTTTTTCTTCTTCAACTGGTGATGTTGTTGGCAAAGTTTCTTGAGCAGTTGTATCAACTGGTTTTTCTTCTTCAACTGGTGATGTTGTTGTCATACTTTCTTGGCCAGTTGTATCTACTGGTTTTTCTTCTTCAACTGGTGATGTTGTTGGCATAGCTTCTTGAGCAGTTGTATCTACTGGTTTTTCTTCTTCAACTGGTGATGTTGTTGGCATAGCTTCTTGACTAGTAGTATCAACTGGTTTTTCTTCTCCGACTGGTGATGTTGTTGGCATAGCTTCTTGGTTGGTTGTATCAATAGGTTTTCCTTCTTCAACTGGTGATGTTGTTGGCAGTGCTTCTTGGCTAGTTGTATCAATAGGTTTTTCTTCTTCGGGTAGTGATGTTGTCGGCATAACTTCTTGACCCGTTGTATCAACTGGTTTTTCTTCTTCTATTGGTGATTTTGTTGGCATAGCTTCTTGACTAGTTGTATCAACTGGTTTTACTTCTTCAACTGGTAATGTTGTTGGCAAAGTTTCTTGAGCAGTTGTATCAACTGGTTTTTCTTCTTCGGCTGATGGTGTTGTTGGTATAGCTTCTTGACTAGTTGTATCAACTGGTTTTTCTTCTTCAACTGGTGATGTTGTTGTCATACTTTCTTGGCCAGTTGTATCGATTGGTTTTTCTTCTTCAATTGGAGATATTGTGGGCATAGCTTCTTGACTAGTTGTATCAACTGGTTTTTCATTTTCAACTGGTGATGTTGTGGTTATAGCTTCTTGATCATTTGTATCGACTGGTTTTTCTTCTTTAACTATTGATGGAGTTGAAATTTCTTCTCCAACAACTGTAGCTTCAGTTGGCTGCTGTGGTTTTTCTTCAGATTTAGCAACTGTCGTCATTTCTAATTCTGTTTCTGTCACTGGTTCACCTGTTGACGTCTCGCCAGTTATTGGAGCCTCCGTTATATTTTCTGTTGGTTTTTCTGGTTGAGGTTCAATATTTTCTGTTGCTTGTTCACTTGTCACTGCACTTTCAGTTGAAATTTCACTTGTTGATTCACTAATTGGTTTTTCTGTTGATTTTTCTTCACTGGAAATTGTTGTTGGTACTTCAGATTCAGTTGGTTTTTCTTCTGGAGTTGATAATGGAGTTATATTATTATCACCAGTTTCTTCTAATGGTTTTTCTTCAGTAACTGGACTTTCAGATGGTCCTGTTGTCACTCCTTCATCTACACTTGATTCTGTTGGTTTTTCATTTTCGTCAACTTTAACTGTAACAGTAGGTTCTTGTGGAATTTCTTCAGGTTTAACTTGTGGAACTTCATTAGATTCTGTTGGTGTTTCATTGTCAACTGATGCTTGAGTTGATTCTCCTGCAGTCATTGTTGTTGATTCTTCTAAAATTTCACTTTCAGTTGTATCTTTTTCACCTGTAGCTGGAATTTCAGTTGATTGACTTTCACCTTCAGGCAGTGATGGTTCTTTTTCGGGCTCTTGTGTAATTATTTCATGATCGCCAGTTGGTATTTCTGACGTTGATTGCTCTTCAGGTGTGATAGTTTCTTCTGTTGGTTTAATTTCTTCTGGTGTAATCAACTCTGGTGTCTCTGGTTTTTCGGTAACTTGTGCTTCTTCTTCACCTGAAAGAATAGACTCTGTTGGTTTTTCTTCAGACACAGAAGATTTAGTTGTAACTTCAGCAATTGATTCTTCAGTTGGTTTTATTTTATCGCCTTCAGGTTGTTCTGTTTGTAATTCAGGTGTTTCTTTCACTGTTACAATTTCTTCACCACTAGGTGACAAAGTTGATGATCCATCAGCAGTTAAAGTTGACATTTCTTGCTCTTGGCCAATTGTTGTTGGTTCTTCAACATGTGGAATTTCACTTGCTGATTCTTCAGGCTTGGCAACACTTGGAGTAACTTCTGCTATTGTTTCTTTTGGCTTTTCTGTTGAACTTAAAGATGCTTCTTCTACTTTTTCTGTTGAAATTTCTTGTGAAATTTGACCCTCAGTTGTCTGCTCTTCAGTGCTTGCCTCAAGTGGTTCTTCAGTCATTGGCTCAACTGACGATGGTTTTTCAACTGGCATTTCAGAAGTTGTAACATGACTTTCAGTTTCTTCCGATGATGTTTTTTCAGTACTTTCTTTATCTCCTACACTAGGGGTAGTAACTTCAGAACTTGTTTCTTCTGAACTTTGTTCACCGCTTACATCAAGACCCTTTGTTGGCATTTCTTCTTCGGATGATTCTGTTGGTTTTGCCTCTATAATAATTCCAGGTGTACTTGATTCTGTTGATACTTCTGAAATAACATCATGTGAAGTAGTTTCACTGGATACTGTTGTTTCTTGTTCTGTAATTGCACCTTCTGTTACTATAACTTGTGGTTCTTCAGGCTTTTGTTCAATTGGAATTTGTTCTTCAGGCTTTTGTTCATCAACTGGAATTTCCTCCTCAGGTTTTTGTTGTTCAATTGGCATTTCACTTTCAGGTTTTTGTTCAATTGGAATTTGTTCTTCAGGCTTTTGTTCAACAGGAATTTCTTCTGGTTTTTCACCTTCAATTGGCAATTCTGTTTCACTTGGAATATTTATATGTGGATGATAAGTCGTTGGAATAATTGTTTCTGGTTTTTCAGTCATTTGACTATCTGGTGCAACTGTATCAGCTGGTTCCTTTGAGTATCCCTCAGTAACTTGTACTTCATGAACAGTTTCTTCATCTTCTTTCTTTGTAACTTCTGGTACTTCTGGTGTCACAGCTTCAACAGGTTCTTGTGGTGGATATTCCGTTTTTATTTCTGGCTCTTCAGTCACTTGTGATGGAATTTCATCAATTGGCTTAATAACTTCTGGTTTAATTTCAACTTGGCCTTGTTCATCTGGTGATTTTTCAGTTATTGATTCTTGTGTTGGTTTTGCTTTTTCTGGAATATCATCTTTTTTCTTATCTTCTTCTTCTTCTGGTTTTTCTTCTTTTGGAATTTCTGTTGTTAAAATTTCACCTTCAGTCAATTTTTTCTCTGGTTCTTCAGTTTGAGCAATTTCTGTCAAATTTTCTTGGTCAATTGGTTTATTTTCTTCACTAGTTGATTGACCTGCAAGTGTTGTTGGTTCTTCTGGAATAATTGCTGATTCAGTAGTATCCATTGGCTTAGATTCTTCATCACCCTTTGGCACCTCATTGTCATCATGTAAAGTTGTTTCAGTTGGTTTTATTTCTTCATTTGGTGAAACTGTTGATATTTCTCCAGGTATAACTGGTGGTAAACTTTCAAATGGCATTTGATCTTCGCTTCTTGCTGGTGGTGCAACTGATGGTCTTTCACTTGGAGCAACAGGTATTCCAGTTGTTATTTCTTCTGGTTTTTTATTGTCAATTGTACTTTCAGTTGGTTCATATACTTCTTTAACAGTTGTTACTTCTTCTGGTACAATTGGTGCATCTGTTTTTTGCTCAATAGGCGTTCCAGTTGTTTCTGATTCTACATTATGCATAATATTATCTTGTGGTACTTCTGTAGTAATTGGCATCTCAATATCAGAATCAGTAACGGGTTTATGATTATCGGGAATTGCATTGTCTGCACCTGGGAATATTTCAGCAGGTTTTTGTGTTTGTGTTTCTTTATCTTCAATTGTTACATTTTCTTCAGTTATTGTTTCATTATCAAGTGATGTTACTGGCTCTTCTGTTCCACTTTCAATCAATCCAGCCTCGTCATCTATAAAAAAATAAATAAATTTATTATAAAAAATAATAATTGAAAAATATCAATTTCAATAATATAATGAAAAAAATAAATAAAAATATTTATATATTCTTGTTTATTGTTATTTTATTATCAATAAAAATAAATAATTATTCTTAAATTTATTTAAACCACAAATACGTGAATAAAATATTGAAATAAAATAGTTGAAATTCTATTTTTTTTTTTTTTTTAAATTGATTTAGTTTAATAATAAAAAAAATTAGTTATTCTTACCGCATTTGTACGTGGTTGGACAACATTCACCATCAGGTGGTGGCATTGCAGTACAATTTTTTCCATGTGTTTCCATTGGTGCACCACAATCTTGTACAGCACATGCAATATCACCACGGAAACAATAACAATGTCTACATGCTTCATTTGATAAAATTAAATCACCGTCATTATAAACATTATTATCATGATAACATTTAGCTGATATACCAGTTGGTATCATTGTCGTTGTCATAATTAAACCAGGTGTTGTTGTTTCAATTTCAAGTGGTTCTTCATAATCACAATCATATTTAACTGGACAACATATACCTGGATGATATAATGGTTTACAACCAGCAACTCTTAATGTACATTCTTGCATAAGACATGTTGTTCTATTTCTAATACAATAACAAAGTTCACATGGATTATTTGGATCACTTGGTAACTGTACACCATCAGCATAAAATTTATTATCAACATTACAACCATAATTATCATGAAAACCAAGTTCAGTTGATTCAATTGATGGTGAATTTGTTGTTGATGTTAATAAATGTACTGGTACTTCTGGACATGTTATTACTGGACAACATTGATCTGGTCGTTTTTCAACTTTACAATCTTGACCTATTGCTTTTGTGAATGGACAAACTCTTAGGTAACACATGAGCATTCGATTGTGGCACGTACAATTTAAGCATGGTTCATTTGTCAATATTCTGTCTCCTTCTTCATAGTGTTGAAAATTGTAGTAACATCCAGTTGTTTCTATATAAAGATAATTAATTTATTAAAGCTTATATATATGAATTTTTTTTTAAATATAAATATTAATTTAAATATTTTTTAAATTTAAAAAAGTTATCAAGTAGTACAAGTCAATGTTTGTTCATACCACTTCCGTATTCAGCAATTTCTGTTGTATCATCTTCGTATACTGGTGCTATAAACAAAAAAAAAAAAAGTTTATTTAATATTTTAATAAAAAAATTACTCTACTAATATTAAATAATAATTTCTGAATAAATATTAACATAAGGGCTGCGAAAAAAAAAAAAAATCAGTGACAATAGTTTCATTATCTCAGTAAATACTGACAGCAAAGAAAAAAAAATTGTTTGTCAATTCTATATATATTTATGAGGGGATGAAAAGACAAAAAAAAAAAAAAAAAAATAGGGTTCTATTGAGAGCAAGTCAAAGCACCATACGGCATTCTGTGACTTTTTTTTTAAAATCAACCCTCTATCGAGTCTTCAACGCCCAAAGTTGTATAATAATAAGACTTTTTTTTTCACGAAAACATCACGAAATTAAAGTGTTTTCACCAAGTATATATAGGATTCTCATTTTGCTTGTTCTTTTTTTTTTCTTTCTTCTTTTTTTTTTCATCAATTCTTTTTTATTAATTGATATGTTTTGTTTTTATTTCAGGAAGGGTGATAGACAATTGATGATTTCAAATGAAAAAAAAAAAAGGAAATAATAAAGACTTGAAGACAGTGTTAGAATTTTTTCATGCGTGATAAAAGTGCAAAGTGTTTAAATGACAATTTGGAAAGTGATTTTAAAAAGTATATATATTTATTGTTAAAATAAAATTCAAAGAATCATTTTGTGAATAATTGATACATATGAATTGTGAAGTGTTCATCTGGATTCGTGTCTCGTTTATGTTTATTCAATTGCAGCTCACAAACTTCAGTGTATATTGCACATCTTCATCGTTCCTGAGCACGTAATACAATGAGACATGTACATTGAAAAATCAGCAAGACTTTTTTAAAAAAAAGACTACAAGTTGGTAAGTGTTTTTTATTCATTTGTATATTAGTGTCTAAGATAATCAGCATTCTGCATTTGACGATAAACATACAGACAAATTCCAATGAACCGAATTCTACTGGGAACCAAAAAAACACCTCAATGAATGAATTTTTTTTTATTTATTTTTATTATATACTTCATTGTCTAACGAATGTAAAAGCCTTCATGTTTAAACAAAAACCCTTGACACGTTCACAAGATGTCATGTGTGTCATCATCATCAGTATGTGGGACATCTTTTTCTTTGATACATCCATTCATAAACTTAGATTATGAAATTGATTAAATCAATAATAATTTATCTATATACTAAAAAAATATAAAAATAAATAAAATTGCAATTTTTCATTTTCACAATCTTTATTATTTACTAGTTTTTTTTATTTTTTTCAATTATTATTAAATGTTTTTTTTACGATCTTTACTGGTTATTTTTTTTATTTTTTTTTTCATATTTCAAGTTTTGCAAAGTGAGGAATGTGACAATACGTGTGTTTAGAATTTTCTTGGTAAATATTTTTACCGTGTTTTAACCATACTTCGTGATCAGTTTTTAAATATATTATATTTTTTTTTTTTTTATAATAATGTTATCGATTCAATTTCATTGTTGATGTCAATCACGAGTTGCTCGATCAACGAGTTGAAACTATGATAAAGCAAAAGAAAAAGAAAAAAATTTAGATGAGATTTTTATATTATAAAAAAAATTTCAATGGACACTGGCCAATCAGATCCGGATTATAGTTGTAACCGTAATGTGGCTATTTACGCGTGATAATGTGATGGCAATATTCTGAAATCCTTGGCACGACCCATCAAGAATTACTGTAACGGTCTTCAACACGTAGAATCGGTCACTGACCTTCAAAAAAATTATCCTTTTATGGTCTTTTTTTCCTCTCAACAAAAAAATATTCAACGTATATTTAAATGACATTCATTGATTTAAAATTCAATTTAACGCATCAATTAATTGACCCATCATTACTCAACAAATTCAAAATATACTTGCTAATTCAAATCAGATGAATTTTAATTTTTTTTTTTAAATTCTTAATGTTTTTTCTTTTACATATATTTTTATTTAAAGAGATTAAAAACCCGGAAATTATTACCGGTACAGGATTAAAAAATTTCATTTTGCAGTTATGTAATTTTATTTGATTAAAAAAAAAAAAAAAATAAAACAGGTTCAAGATATTCAAGAAGCTGTTCGAATGAATTGCTATTTTTATTATTGGTCCACCTGTTTGGTACGTTGTAAATTACTGTTGGATTCTGAGATTATTTTTTTATATTATAAATTCCGGTTTTCTCGAAGATTTAGTATTTTTTTTTTTTGAATTTTATATTTAATTTTCATTGGAATGATCAATTGAATGACAGACAGTAGAAAATTATTGCCTCGTGTATTACGAGTGACAGGCAGTTTATATTTGTGGGCACGCGATTCAAAATAAAGAGAAATGAGTGTGAGTAAAATATATAAAAAGAGACAGAGTTAGAAAATAAAATTTAAAAAAAAAAAAGAAAGGCAGTGTACTTTAGAATGCGGTTGATGGTAATGAACTTTTGGCGAGTGGAGGCAAGGTCGTTGTCAATGATTTCATAACATTGACTCTGCGGTTATTTAATAACTTTTTCATATATATAATTGAGAAATATTATACAAATAAAATTAAAAATTCATGATTTTTTTAAATATCTTATTTAACTAATGTCAAGGAACTTATTTTACATTAGCTATATAAATTTATCATATTTAATTTATATAAAACGTTAGTCATTTTAACTATATTATGTTTTTGTATATATTTTAAATAATAGGCCTTTAAATCAATTTTATATATTTAAAAAATTTGACTGTAATGGATAGCCGTATATAGTAGAATAACATTAACATTTATACAGCGTGAAACAATTTTTCATCCATCACTTTCATAGTTAAGTTACTTCATCCATGAAATTCCAACGAGGAAGTCAAAGTTTTCTCGTTATTTTTTTTTTCTTTTCTATAAATTTTTTTATATCTAAAAATAATAGAATAAAAGGTTTTTTATATATATAAATAAAACATAAAAGTAATCGAGATTAAAAAAATAAATAAATAAAAAAAGGGAGAGATGAGACAGTTAAGGGAAATGATCCAGTTAACCGGTCCATTGCTGGTCAACATGTATAACTGTTCCTACTTTTTTTTGTCATTAAACTTTTTTTTTTTTTCCTCCTGACCTCATACATGAAAAAAAAAAAAAAAAAATGATTCTTTTTTAAAACTCAATTCACTATAAATTATGTCAGAATGATATTTAAAAAAATTGACACAAAAAAAAAAAAAAGTAAAAACATTGAGTAAATGTTTATGGGTGATCGATGCCAAAAGCTTAATCCGTGTCATGCTGATGCTGCACCCACGCGTTCCGTTATGACCGCAATTGACCTCACAAAGTAACTTGAAGTACTTGAATTAATATATACTGAACATGCAGAAGAAGAACATTTAAAGGCATTTAAAGTTGTCCACATTTAAACAAGGACAATGTAAATATCTGCATATCAGTATCATGTCCTCAATTTTATTTTTCATAAATATTATTAACCTTGATTTTAAAAATAAAACAATGTCATTCAACCTGTTACTTTATTTCTATTAAAAAAAAAAACAAATTAAATAATATTTAATCACAATAAATACATAATCATCATTATCATTATTATCCGGTAATAATAAAAAGGAAATGACGAAAAAAAAAAAAATAAATAATTAATCAGCAAAGCTTTTTTTTTTTTTTGTATGATGTTTACCGTTTTAATCCAACACTCTCGTGAAATTAAAAAATATAAACAAGATGTTAAATAAAAATTTATATATAATAATCAAGAGGTTCAGGTTTACTTTAAACATATTTGTGTATTATTAAAATTATTATATAATAATTGATATATTTGTATAAATAATATTATGTTGTTTGTATAAATAAAAAATTATTGAGTTATAAAAGGGGTCCTTAACCCTGATGATGTTTATATAGAAAACCGGCTATGACTTAAACGGAAGCTAGTGTCCCAGGTCGGGATAATACACATGGCAATACCACGAAGAGTAACAGGTCCAGGTGGAGATGTTTGTTGTTTGTTTAGTTGAAAGGTGAAGCATGAGAAAAATCATTGAATAACGCGTTAGATATCCATTAAGGGATTTAAAAAAAAAAAAAACATTAAATATATATAAAATAATACTGTGATTCAGGAAGAGAGTGTACACACTAACTGAACAAGACAACATGATAAAATAAAAATAAAAAAAAAAAACTTTTTCAATACCTTGAATGGATATACTGTATGGAATGTCGTTGTACAATACTTGAATTTACAAGAATCGATAACAAATAATAAAAGAAAATGACTTTTCATGTGGGAGGTCTTTTTTCATAAATGTATTTAAAAAAAAAAAAAAGTATTAGATGATGTATACTTTTGTAGACATTTAAAAAATATTTTCTTTTTTTAAAAAAATGTAATATTTTATGTATATACTTTGTGGATATATAGCTTCTTTATAAAACAGCATTACTTCAAGTTTAAACATGCCATTTAAGTGGTACTTTTCATTGTCCATCACTCGAAGCGTGTCGAGTACGCGTGACGAAGACGAGAATAAAATGTTGTGGTGTAAAAAAGATCACCATCGAGACACACGTCACTACGTCAACTATGTTACTGCTATTTTTTTTATCTAATTTTATTTAAAAAATTATAATTTTTTTTTTACGGTACTACTGATTATATAGAATAGAAAAAAAACACGTTAATAATTTGATTTTTTTTTTTAAATAACTCACCAGAATTTGCAATATGCAATAATGTCAAAATAAAAAACAGCCAAAGAATAATTCCAGGCCGGTAATGACCGGCGCTCAACCTCGTCATCTTCCTTATCCTGTAACATAAATAAATCATTATGATAAACAAATAAAATAATTGTCTAATCTTTAAATATTATATAAAATTTTATCGCGTAATTCAGCATGCTCTTGTCCGAATAAACTAAATAAATAAATATAAAAGCTGGTTTATACTGGCGTGGGAATGCGCACATGAGTTTCACACCTTTCCGTTATTACAATAACGGAAGTGTCATGTTTTATTAAATTCGAATGTTGGCTAGATAACACATTATAAAACATCTTAATAATTTATATTCATATTATTAAATATAAAAAAAAGAGTTTATAAATTTATAGAAAATTATTAATTTAAAATATTCAATATATAAAATTCATTAATCATTTTTACATTTTATATATTATTTATTTATATCACCGGGGTTGTATTATTTATCGTTTATACTTTGTCGTATGTAAATTAATTTTATATATACTTATTATTAATTTATTTATATTTTTTTTTTTTTTGCAAGTAGTTTATATGATAGCAAAGTGTGAGGAGAATATATATTAGTTTTTTTTTTTTTTTGATAACTTTCTTCTCAGAGATTTAAATATGTATAAAAAAAAAAAAAATGTAAATATATATGAACGGATAACGAACCGGAAGCGTTATCCAGCATATTGTCGGCAAGATACAAAGAGACACCCGGTCCTTCTTCACGCTGCAAACGCAGAGAAAAAATAAAAAAAAAGATTTGTAAGTTGAAGTGGAGGACGTGGGCAGTACCTTTAAAGAGTACAGAATATATATAAAGTGTATTTATTTTTATCTGTTGTCTGTGTGACCTGGTGGAATGACCCGGACAAGCGACAGCAAGCTCGTTAGCATCACAGTGTCACTTTTCATCATGACAGAATCTGATGAAAAATAACGAAAAAAAAAAAATCCTACCTCAACATTTTTATCTATTTAAATTTTAAAATAATATATATTAAATTTTTTTTTTTTATAATATTATTCCGCGTTGCATAATAATTATTATCATCAATGATGCGAAAAATTTCTTTACCGTATTTAATTTTGACTGGAGGACATTTAAAACAACATACATGTATTAATTTATCAATAAGTATACTTCATAACTCGAGACTAAATAGATGATACACGCAAATTATTTATTCATTTCCCTAATCGTATATAAATTTTATAAATATATTCTCATGTGCGTATCCAACTTGTTTAACTGGTAATTTAATATTAATCCAAAGAATTTATAAATTGTCAACGGATATATTATCATAACAGTAAACTATAAATCATTGAACTATTTTTAATAATAAAAAAAAAAAAAATGTATATATTAATATACGCAAGTGCAAGTTTTGATTATGAAATTAATGATTGTAACCATAAGAAAATTATAAGCTGGTCTTGAAAGTAAAGTCATGATGATTATAACGGTTTTAATTTTTTAGATAACTGCACATAATAGAGAGAAAAAGTCTCGAGTGAAAGTACTTTTTTTTTTTTATTTCTAATTATGATAAAATTATTTAGCAAGTATATTTTTATTTATTTATTTAATGAAATTTATGATTAATAAATGAAAAATATATTATGTAAATTTTTAAGTTTAAAAATTGATTTAAAAATAATAAATAAAAATATGCAGTATAAGTGCGATGCACCCGTCTACTTCTCAGGTAGTCTCTAATTGATTCGCGAGAAGGTCGAGTATATAGTAAGAATAATGTAGCATAGGGACTTGTATTGCACTCACTTGGCATTGCAAAAATATATATACACACACACAGAACCTATTGCCTAGAAGTACCTTGGAATTTCTTCATGTACTTCGCGGCTTGGCTCTAATTGATTCGCAAGAAACTCAAGGTACTTTGATGGACTTTTTACCCTCGGGTATATACAAAAAAAAAAAAACAAGACAATTTTTAGTACATTTAACTAAAATTAACAAAAAGAAAAAAGTAGAAAAATACATTTAAACTTTTTAATTTTATATATAGATATTTTTTTTTTCAACCCAAAAAGAAAAAAAATAAATATCAACTTGAGATTTTTAAAAGACATTGAAGGCTACATGATTGTGCGGAACGCGTGCTGTCAATTATATACTGATTTTTAAAAAACGATTAATTCAATTTTACAATTTAAATCAGTGCCAACATGTGAACATCAGAATTAATGCGTATAAGATGAAATGTTATGTCAACACATAACTTACAATATCAAATAAATATATACTAGAAAAAAAAAAAAGATATAAGATAAAATTAGACCCGTTATTTATATTCACCGAATGTGAATGTTGTCTCTTTTCGTATAATATCTTTAACCGATCTGAGTTGTGTTCATTCGCTCCATCAACATCACAGTATACCTCTGACTGATTGACTTGTCAACTTGGTATAAATATATATTTACAAACAAGTCAACTAAATTGATAAAGAAAAATAATTTTTTAATGAAATTATTATTTTGTATTTAAAAAATTTTATTTATTTATGTGTATGTGGTTACTGAATGTTTTATTACTTAAAAAATAGTTGTAATAATAATTTAAGCACAGGTATACATATATGACCCTGGGAATTCTTCCACGGTCAATTATGACAATTAGCGGGAGCATCGTCTTCATGACGGTCGCACGCCCGTTTATTCTTTACTATACACTAAACCCCATCATCATCAAAATCTCATTGCACAAGTTTCATATTATTATCATTTTTTTTTTTTTTTTTTTTCTATTAAGCTTCCGCATATATTTAATAAAATTTTAAATAAAAATAATAATTACTTTTTTATATATTTTAATTAAAAATTTTTAATATTATTTATAAATTTTTTACAATAATTTCTTAAAATTTAATTAAAAATATATTTTTTTCAAGTTATAAAAACGATATTTATATATTTTTTTCTTCATGAAATTTAATGGAGAAAGGAAATATGGAAGACTACCCTGTTTGAATGATTTTTTTTATATAAAAAAAAAAAAAAATGTGGAGCTCTAATTATTATTTTTAAAATTGTTTGCATGATCTAGTGTGTTACACTTGAGTGACTACACAACTCACATATATATATTTAATATTAATAATAAATATACCTATATTTTTATAAAATTGTTAGATGGTTGTTTCGTGCAACAGGTAAACATTTTAAAATTTAAAATTGCATGTAAAATTGAGTCAAGAAATTACGTGATATACCAAGATCATCTTATTTTAATTTTTGCATAAATTAAAAAATAAAAAAAAACTAAACTGTGATTATAAATATAATCATTTTTAAAAAATATTATTTAACAACTAATAATATTTTTTTTTTACATTTTTTATTACCGGATGTAGTAACTTCCTTTGATTTTATTTTAAAAGTAATTAATTATTAAAATAATAAGTGTTAAAATGATTAATGAAAAATGCATTTATTGTCAAAAGTATATTCTTTTTTCTTTTTTAAATATGACATTAATTGTTTGATGTTGTTGGACGATTTGGAAGCATAGTGATGACAATGTGTGTCTTTTTTAGCCTTTTAAAAACTGATCTGTATCTAAAATATGTTTCTTTATGTATATGAACAACATAGATTTAAAACATCACTGATCTTGTCAGAGATATAAATTTATTACACCATGATTAAATACATTATTATACTGCACATCTATCAACTTATCTCTACTCAACTTTGACGTTTTAATTTTGTTAATATTATTCAAAAATAATTACTAATACTGGATACATATTAAATAAATTTTTTCTTCTTCTTTTTAATGAAATTTTAAATATAATTATTTGAATGAATTACATAATATTAACCGTGACTTACTCATACTCTCATAATCACTGTATTATCTTCAATTTCAATCTCAATGTAAGAATTCATTTTCCCATCGGATTCACTAACCATCAGAAATACTTTTTTTAATTCCATTGTAACCAACAAGGTATGAAAATTATTATTTATTTTTTCATTCTACACAATTTTTACTTGCATTAATATGAAATTGAATAAAATTTTTACATTTAAATTCATAAATTTATAATCATTCAAGGTTTTTTAACAGAGAAATTTTCAAATCTTTTAATCTATTTTTGATTTTATAAATTAAACTTTTAAAAAAGTCGAAAAAAATTAACTTATTTGTGAAGAAAAGAATTTTAAAAGTTAAAAAGTGAAAATGATAGTTTTTTTAATTTCAATTATTTGTTTTAAAAATATATAGGTTGATAATAATTTTATAAATAAATTATGTTGTATTGATGTGATGATTAATCTTTAAGTCATCATAAGTTGAAATAATAATTCTCATACAACGGATATGAGCCGTTATGCAAAGCAGCTGTGTTCGGATTAATTATTATTCAAAGTTAACGGTTATATATATTTTTTTTTGTTGAAAAAAGTGAGAAATATAAAAAAAAATTTAAGTTGAATGTTTGCAATATCAGTTTCTTTGAAAAATCATTTGCCCAGTAACATGGTCTTGTACTATCGTTCGTCGAACTCAATGTTAATTCCGTACTGAGGATTATCTTGCCTGCAGCTAACAAGAAGGTCACTTGAGTCCTGAATTTTATATTTATTCTTTCCCTTTTTGACTCCACCCACATACTCTTTATATATTTTTATTTCTTCTTTTCTTTCACATGATAATGAAAATTCAACAAGCTAATATTTGCAAATGCGTTACAAAAAAATCATTTAATTTTCTCTCATCTTCAAAACTCAACAATTATCTTTGTTATATTCAAATTTTCTTAGCAAAAAAAGAAACATTAGTCAGACAATTTTTTAAACTAAATTAAGCTTTAAATTTAATTTTTTTTTTACTGTAAATATGGTTTGATCTGTGTCTTGTGTGTTCCTGTCGAAAAATAAAAAAAATGTCCATGTCTGCCAAAAGAATATATACAAAAAAAAATATTAAAAAACAACGACAAGCATACAGACGTCAAGAGATGAAAAAACAAAAAAAAAAAAGACACAAAAAAAAAAATGTACCGTTTTTGGGCACCTGTAAATTACAATGAATTTCACGGGATGATGATCATCAGGTGAATGGACCGTAGGAATACTTTGCCTCAATTCGAGACATGCTAATGGTTTTTTAAGTACAATAGTAGGCACCTTTGCAAGTTCAAGGCTGCATGAGGTCAAAGACTCGTAAAATCCCACAAAAAAATTTTTTTTTTTTAAATATATATTAATCTCTTTATACATCAAATAAATAACAAATAATTGAATAAAAGAAACAAGAAATATAAAGAATAATAAAAACTTTTTCTTTATAAATTTCTTGTTTTTTTTTTCTGCTAAAAGTTCAATGGCTATAATCTCAAGAGACTAGTATGGCACACCTGTTACAGAATCAAGTTAACTTTATAGACAACCACGGAATTGATCTAGTATATTTTTATTATATAAAATTTTTTTTAATCCATTTTTTTTTTGTCATTGCTTACGGTATTTTAGTATCAAAAAAAAAAAAAAAAACTGGTCTAACTACATGCAGTTAGATTAAATGCATTTTTTAAATTAAATTTTTTTTTCCATTTGTTTAAATTCTATTCTTTGTAAAAAAAAAATAATTGAATTTTTTAAATAACAAAATATTATTACTTGGAATTCTTGAATAAATAGATATAAAAATAAAGAGAGTAAAATAAAAAAATGAGATTGTATTTGATCAAGTTGAAGGGTAGATGTTGATGTTGGTAACCTTTGGACCTTTAAACGTGTTTGTTCTCACTCATTGGTGAGATATAGGTACCAAGTTGTCTTGTGTGGATATTAAGGCAATCAGATCCTATCAAAAAAATGCAACTGCTGCTGTTGTTGGTTGTGTTGTTGGTGTTATTTTACCGAGGACAAAAACCAGTATACATGCTTACAAGATGAAGTATTTATTTTATTTTTTTTATTTATATTTTTAAATAGTATCAACTGGGTGGTTTATTTCTGGTCACTGTATCCGGTTCACTGTCCACATTATTTTTTCACAGATCTTTGTCCATTCTCCCCTTTAGCTAACTTGCTTATATACTTAAAATTCTCCTCCCTTGTATACATTGAATCATGAACACAAATGTGTGTTTGTACTCAACAATATACATACTTGATTTTTTTTTATTTTTTTATTTATTATTTACTTGGAACTCTCACTATTTATTTATAGAGTTTTGTACACCAGCAACTTATATACCTGGACCCCACGAGGTACCACTGCCTCATCTTACATACTTGTTTTTTTTTTTTTTATTTTTTCATTATCATGATTACAAGTCACGAGGTTATTTTAAAACATTAAATGTATTGATTTTTGATCATGTGTGTAGCTGAATTACTAGGCCTCATTATCACACCATTTCATTGCTCCATCAACAAGTAGTTACATTTGAATGATATAAAAATTTATAATGAAATTAAGAATAATAAAAAATAATTAAAATAAAATAAACAACATAACGATGATAATAAAAACGTGTGTGTATAATCAAGCCTTATAATTTATATTTTAATTATTTATTTCTTGTTGTTTTTAATTATTTTTTTTTTTTTCATTTAACTCATGTACAAATTTATATACTCACGTGAGATGCATTGTAATAGAAAAATGAATAAATTAAAAACTTAATAAAAATAAATTAACAGTATTAGGGTGATATAGAATTGTATTTTTGTGTTATTATATTTATACTTGGAGTCTTGTTTTTTTTTTTCAAGCTTGTTTCCTTTTTACTATCTTATTATGGAGGACTTCACAAATGGTCTTCATCAAAGCAAAAACTCATCATGCTTTTTTCTTCTTCCATTTTACTCTGTTCTCTTTAGCAAGGGCTTTTTTTTTTTTTTTTATCATTTCCAAAGTTTTAAAATCATTTTTTTTTTTTACTTTTAGCTAGTATTCTTCTCGTCAAACTTCTTTGGTATTTATATAAAAATAAAATAACTTATGTTTCTGATGGTATTTACAACCAATGACGTACAAAAGTCTAATATCTTCCAAGAATATTGCAAAATACAAGAGATAAAATTTTAAAATAATTTACCTATTTTTTTTTTTTTTTTTTGTAAATGCGTTTCAATATAATTTTCCTTGTTATCTTGTTATTATATTCATTTTTTTTTTGCTTCAGAGATCAAGCTAATAATTTCGCAGACAAAAAGCAGTATATATTTATCTAATTTATATATTTTTTTTCTGTCAGTGATTATGAGTTTTATTTTTTTTTTTTTAACCCTTTGTATCAATTGATCTTGAATGATCATCAGTAAATATTTTTTCCTTCAATTTTCAATATTATTATACAAGATATAAATTTATTTTCAATCATGTAACTATATTATTTAATATGAAAAAAAAAATATATTTAATCAATTTTATGATATTTGATGTTAAATTTAATTTTTTTAAATTGATCATTTTTATACAAACTGCAAACGGTAAATTTTAGAATAATATATAGAGAAAAAAAATGAATAAAAACACAGTGAATAATACAAAAGACAAAGTCTTCACATCCTATAATCCTCCCTACTTTTCCTAATTGCTATAATAATCCAACGATCTTCTGTGTAATGAGCAAACTATACGATGTATCCTGATGATGATGCCCTCCCTTCTCTTTATCTCTACAAGGTGATGCCGTTATATTCGGTGGGAAAGCTTTATATACATTTTTTTTTCTAACTTTGGTATTCAATATAATAAACATATTTTAATTTGCTTTTTTTTCAAACACTTCATTTATCTTTCATTGAAACATCCTCAAACATTTGATGTATCATTAATTTAAATTCAATAAACATTTACTACTATATAAACAAATTATTTAAACATCAAAATAACATATTTATGTAATCGATTATTATAAAAACAAACGCGACAAACTGTTTGACTAATTATCAAATCGTGTAATTGAATTTTTTAATTTTTTTTTTTAAATACAGATACAAGAATCGTGGTTTTAATTTTACCGTTATACATTATAAAAGACAAACAACTATGACTGCAACTATCAAAGATCAATTTAATGATTAAATTACTCTCTTTATCATATATAATATTTATTATTGTTATTTTTTTTTTTTTTTTGGAAATAAGTTTACTCGTTTTATACAAAAGTTTTATTATTTTTTTTTTATGTGGACATTAATCCGATGATAAAGTGAACTTGCATATATATTTTATTTATTTTTTGAAATTGAATGCTTTCGTGATTTTACTAGCACCATACACATATATACAAATGTGAATATATATATATATTATATGTACATGCGGAAGAGCGATAATCGATGATGCTGCGAGAGACTCGAGCATTTGTAGATAGCAATCCTATAACTGTCCTCAGGGACACGATACGATGAAACTCGACGTTGAATAAAATAAAATTAAATATAGAAAATGAAAAAAAAAAAAAAACAGCTATTTTTATTCTTAAAATAATAATAATAATAATAATAAAAAAAGGGTTAAATAAAGAGGAGGTAGGACCTTTTTACATTGGCCATAAGATCAACCTTTTACACGCAGAGTCGCGTCTATATATCCTTTTGCATAAATTACCTGTAGGGGTTCGTGGTAATTTTTTTTATAAAAAATTTTTATTTATCTTTTTATTTTAGTATATTTTACTGGGTGTCTTTTCATGATAATTACGAGTAATTGAAAATGATAATAATAATAATATTAATGGATTATAAAAAAAAATTATAATTATATTATTTAAAATTTAAATAATCATATGGTACAAGGATAAATTTAAATAAATATTAATATACGCAAGTTTATATATAAAGGTTAATGAATGTATGTTAATAAATAATAATAAATTTTATAAATTATGTGGCTTGAGAAAAACAGAAGTTTTTTGATTTAAATAATGTGAATTTATATTTTTCATGTGAAAATTTAATTATGTTATTATTTAATGACAATAATTATATTAATAAAAAAATTTAAATTTTATAGATTTTATTATAAATTGATAAAGAAAAAGTTTTTAAACAGTTTATATTTTGAATTATTATATCAAAAAAAATTTACAATTCAATATTTTGCCCAAAAAAAGGATATTGTTGATTTATAAAAAAAAAAAATATAAACAAATATGATGAATTATTTAAAAATAAAAATAAAGTACCTTGGGAATTAATTTTTTATTTAAACCATTGCGGTACTACCTGAGTACTTTGTGGAATTTCTTAGCTTCCGCATGATGGGTTGTATGATTTTTAAAAAAATTTTTTTTATTTATTTAACAAAGTATATACTTATTTTCTTAGCAATAATATTATTGTTATCCTTATTTTGTTTATTTTATTTTTGTTCATGTAATTATTTAACAAAAAAAAAATTACATGTTTCATAAATAAAAAAATCAAATAAAATTAGATTTTTTTTAAATTTTACTGATAAGTGCAGGCACTGTGTATTGACATGTATAAATTTTGTTGATTTAAGACACACCCATTATAGACATATAAAATATTATTAAAAAAATTTTTTATATTTTTTTTAAATAAGCGTGCGTCGAATGGCCAGTTCAGCAAGTCTCAGACGATATATATGCATTACTCACTCGTGGTCCAGCAACCTGTTACCGGTTGCCGATTATTTTTTCACACACACACAAATACATTTTATAAATATATCTGACACAGACAAATATATACACTGGTTCAGTATATCAAAGCATATACAAAACCGCCAGTTTTAAAATTTATGCTTCACCACAAACTTGTCTGTAAGGAATTTTTCCAACTCTTTTTTTTTTTTATTTTTTCATCCATCATATACACTTACACTCTTCGTGTGAATTTTTTATCATCCCTCATCTAAAAATACCATCAATTACGTAATTAAATATCCATAAAACAATGCACCTCACTGTTTCATCTATTTTTTAAATTAAATTAAATATATATATTTTTTTTGAGAAAAAACCAATAAACATTTTTACACACGATATGTTTACGCTCGTTAGAATAATTGAGTAAAATATGCGGTTGATATGCGGCAATAATAGTAAACTCAAGTTCAGGGTAAAAAATATAAATTCAAAGAATAAAAAAAAATCATATAATAATAATATTTATATATGTATAGCAAGGTAAACCTGTTACTTGTTTAATACACGTCTCGGTCAAGTGCACACATAACTTTTTTTTTTCAGTTTTTATTTTGAGTAATACTTGGCAAGTTGTTTTATTAAATATCATTTTGTTTATTAAAAATATTATTTTTATCTTTGGCATAATTATGATTGATGAAAAATTTTATTTAAGTCATTGTGTAAATATATTAACTGGGGTAATGCTTAAAATGTTGAACTACTGACTTGACTTTAACCTGCGATGAAATTCTGGTTTGTTGACTCAAAAATCACTGTAAATTTTTTAACCCAGCTTTTCCTTTTTATTTTATTTAAATGTCGTTTTTTTTTTATCTTTATTATTTCACGTCAATATAACTGTTTAATTTTATTTATCTTATTTTTTATGAATATATTTTAGCAAGTGTCCAAGTATACTCTCCTTCGTGAAAAAAAATAAATTTTCATTTTTTTTTAAAGTAAAACGGCACATGTCCTCGCTCTTTTGACATACTTAAAATTATTACAAATTTATTTTAAATATTATTTTGTATTCTATTACTGATGTCACTGGAAAAATTGAGCTTTTTTTTTTTGCATAAAGTTGATTGAAGTTATTGTGCCCTGGATTTATAAAAAAAAAAAGAAAAAATTTTTGTTGGCAGATATTAAAATCACGGCATCGATATTTCGCCCACGATTTTGTGAATACCTTGCACGTATCGTGTCATGCTGCGTTCTGTATGCCATTCTGTTTCCTTCTTTTTTGTATTTTTTTTTTTTCAGTGAGTACGTGTGTATGTAGTCAGACAGTCATCGACGGGCACGGCTGATAAAGCACTCAATTTTCAAATGCATTTGACACTAAATCATCTAGATTTTCATGCGTTCTCACGCGTATACAAAATGCACCTATTTATTTTAAACTATTATCATATTTTCTATCATAAAAAAAACAAAAATTCTTATTAAAAATATAAGAAATTAAATTTACATTAAAATTTTTGATATTCAAGTTCAACGAACTACTGAAAAGTAGAAGCAAATACGTACAACTTCATTTGAACGAATTGTTTAAAAATATAATATTTTAATAGCCATTTTAATGGCTAAAATTTATATTTATTATTTATTTATTTTTCTAATTTTTATGAAAATTAAAATTAAATAAAATTGATGATTTGTTAATTTTTAAATAGCTAATTTTTTCTAATCATTTCCGCCGGAATTACATATAATGAGTTTTGATATTTTATTAATATTTATATGATTTTATTATATTTATTTTTTTTATTTTATTTAATTCATTTTTTGCGAGTCCGCACGATCTTAACGTCCGTTGATTCTCCACGGCTATTGCCTCCCAGCTTTTGATCCTTCGTATTTTCTGTCTTTTTTTTTTTCTTTCTTTTATCCTTACAATTCTAAAGTGTATATATGCATTGCCAACACACGACAGCAAACTCAAGAAAAATATCAAATAATAATAACGAAATAATAAAAAGTATATCTTGACGTTTTTTTTTTTCTTCTTCTTCTAAAAACCCTTTTGCCTTTTTTGATCGCGTGACTTTGCAATTTTGCGACGTTCGTTAATCCATTTTATTTTACCATCGTCATGATCTGAAGAATATTTTTCGCAGTCATATTATAATGGGACCTCATACCTTTGCTTAATTATAAATCGATAATTACCACAAGAGTAATTAGAATTTATTTTTGCGCTTTGAGCTTTTTTTTTTTTCATTTTATTTGTGATTTATTTTTAAACCGGTAATTATTATCTTTTATGGAATACTCCAAGGAGTGTGATGAGGATAAAATTTGCAATTTTAATTTTCATATTTATTTAATAATTAAAAAAAAAAAAAACTGAATTTGAAATTCTTTTTTTTTCTTGAACCGGACTTACACGCTGCAAGTATTAACAAACTTGCTGATTTTTCAATCACTTTTTGACTAATAAAAAATTAATTTCAATTTTATATCACAATTTTGAATTTTAACGAGAAATTAAAAATTCTTTTTTTTTTTTCTTCTTCGTTGCTTCTTTTAAAAAAATTTTTATCTAACCTTGAAGTGATGAGGAATTCCGCAAAGGATATAGCCAATTTCGAAATCATGTGTATACGTAATATTATATTTTTTAAATAAATTTTTTTAAAACTTGATTTGGCCCGTCACGCAAGTTACCTGAGAATATTTTTTTTTATATACTGATTGAGACCTATTATTCAGTAATTCAATTAAACTCTCGTTTGAAAAATATAAAATTTAAAAATATTTACAAGATAAATTTTTTGAAATTCACACATTTAATTTGACTATCACTTTGTGCCACATTCAAATTAAATTAAATTAACCACTTTAATTAAATAATATCACACAATTTACAAATTATATTAAAATAATTTGCCATCACTTATTTTCGAAATGTAATAATTTTCTTTTTCGAATAATCAACTTACCCTAAGAAATCTCAGTTGATGATGAACGTTCAGAAATTTTTAGCAGCTTACTGTTTTTTTTTTTTTTCTTGCAAAACTTAATCCACTTGAAAATTCACCGATTAGAATTTTCGAATAAGATAATAAATAATTCCAAATTAATAATAAAAGCTCTTTTTATTTTTTTTTTTTCTATTTTAATAAATAAAAAATAATTATTATCAATTATTTTTGTATGACAATATAGATAATTAATAAATAACTTTATTAATGAATTATAAAATTTATAAAATAAATTCGATATTGAGGCAGTTTTTGTAGATTTAAAAAAAAAAAAATTGTATCTCGTTGTCGTCGGTACGGAAGCCGGCGATCGAGTGAGACTTGTTAGAAGCGCGCGAGACGAATAAACGTTCGCGATGCCGGTGTTTGATGCGCAAGCGGGGGAGGCTGTACTCAAAGAAGGGCGCAGCACGTATTACAGGGGGGTTATACTTTATGGTGGGAGATTTAATAGTGGGGTCGTTGTTTTAAACCCAGTTAAAAAATATCTAATCCTTTAAAAAAAAATTACACCTTTATATTCAAAAATTTATCTTCATTAATCACGATTTTTTTTTTTTTTAAAAATAACACAACAGAGTTATTGTTATTAAACAATTAAATATATAATTGTCACTTGCACCAAAATAATTAATAAACAAATTATTCTTTTTTTTTTTCTTTTTTTTAAATCTTAGGGCGAGCGGTATATTTATTTCACGCCGCCGCACCAAACAGAAGTGAACTACTCGTGCGCCATCAGTTCACGGTACCTTAAATACCTTGTGGACCCCGTAGACGTCTATGCGTTTTTCCCCCTCTTATTTTCATTTATATATATATAAGTTTTTTCCCCCCCTGATTCATGATCTTCATTCTTTACCACGAAGCATCTTTACTTGGCTGATTCGCAAGATGCTGAAAAGAGCAAGATACCTTGATGATTATTCGAGAAGAGACCCTATCTTTCTACTTTTTTTTTATTCTCATTCTCATTTTTTTTTTTTTTTACATCTTTTTATCTTCTTCTCTTGTATCATCTTCTTTATTTCTTGATGGGGTCCTACCACCACTTTGCAATTCTTTACTTCTTTAATTTTTTTTTGCAATTTTTCTCTCTTACTCATTCACTACCCCTCAATTTTTTTTTTTTTTTTTTACCTTCACATGTATGCTGCTTTTATTTTTTTTTTTTTTTATATACTTAATTCTTTTTCTATTTATTTTCTTTATTCTTCTGATCATTCGACTTTCGTACTTTTTCGTACGCATCTCTCTGATGCAAGCAGCTAAACTATTATCAAAATGATCAGGTTTTTCATTTCAATTTTTGCCTTTGATTGCACGCACGCGCTAGATCATGAATTTTTTTATTTATCATTCTTCCGGATTTAAGTATTTATTCAACTTTAAAAATATAATTATATATGTGATTTCAAAATGTGAATTTTTATTAATTTATAATATATATTTTAAATTTACAGTTTATTTTTAAAATATTTTTCTTTTTTTTACCTTGAATTGTTATCATATATATTTGAGTAAATTTTAATGAACTAATAAATTTTTAACAAATTAATAATTCATATTTTGTTTTTCGATGATTAATTATCAAAACTGTACTTGGATTTATTACGTTTAAATGAGTGAAAAAGAAAAAAAAAAAAAGGAACTGTATTTGGACTGTTGAAACTTTCATTATTTAAATTTTCAAATGAAGATATGTTTTTTTTCTTCTCCTCGATGACGAAAGGGATGGTTCAATTGGATAAAACCAAAGACGTCACGATTCAGTGAAATAATATTTAACATTTTTAATCAAAACATTCCGAGAAAAAATCATGTGGGCAGATAAATATTTATTGCGGATATATAATATATAAATTATCGTGCAAATTTTACAACGTGGGTTAACACATTCAATATAATAAAAAATATAAATTTTTTAAGTACACATGTTGCAATGATAAACCACTGTTGAATCAGAAGGGATTTGTGTGGTCCATTTGCCTCATAAAATAACCTTGACAAATATCCCGAATTATTATTTTACTCAAACACACATAAAATTTTTTTTAAAAATCATTACATCATCTCAGGTAAATACCATTTGACATAAAAATAAATATAAACATTTTGTTTTTCATCGAAAAACAAAATTAAAAAAATCAAAAGCTTAAGTACATTAATAATTTTCATCACGCATATCTCAATCAATAATTATGATAATTTTTACCTCACCATGAAAAAAATAAATATATAAAAAATTTCCGGGATCATGTATTACATATTACTGAATTTTAAAATGTTGTTGTTTTTTATTAAAAATGATAAACAAATATTATAAAAACAAGGATGATAAAAAATCGGTGAATAATTCAAAATACATTTAAAAATGAAAATTTTAATATAATTTGAAAAAATAAAAACAAATAAAAGTTCAATAAATTATATGTTAAAAATTAAATAAAAATTAAAAAATTTCGGTTCAGCGAACTTATTCGAGGACATAGAAAGCAAGGTGTTCACACATTTAAAAAAAATAAAAATTTATGTGTATAAGAAAAGAAGGAACAAAGTAGAGGTGTTTTCTCTTGGTGCCATTGACACTGACATAATCGACAGGAGCTAAGGATACCACACATAACAGTGTACATAATACTAAAATGAAAAATTTCTCATCGACACACATGTTGATGGTATATATATACTGTTGGTTATACGTTGAATGTATGCGGATGAAGTGAAATGGCTCTTGCATAATTTTAGTACTCAAGTGATAATAAAATAAAAATAATTATTATTTAAAATATGCGGTATATATCTATAAATACCTAAACGAATATAAAAAAAATATTAAAAAATAATAATGTTTATTAAATTGATTGTTAAAAAATTATTATAAAATAAAAAAAAAAAGTTTAAATTAATTTTATGCTAGTGATATAACCAGAAGTATGGGTAGACATTGAACTTGACCTGAATATTATGTTGTAAATCGTTGATGTTTTTGATGTACATGAAGACCCATAAAATTGTCAGTTAAATAAAAGTAGATTAATAGAAAAAAAATAAAGATAGAAATAAATAATATAAATGATATTAAGGAGAAAGGTGAAAGGCAAGAAGTAGTGTTTAACGATGAAAATAACTCTCAATTTCAGGTGTGTTTCTGCTACCACGAATCGGTCGCACTTTCACCAACTTCTATACACTTGACTTCTCATTCCTACAACTTATTTTTCATTCATCACCTTGGCAATGATGCATATCATTCTTGTTTTATAATATTACGTCATTTTTTTATTTTTATTTTTTATATTTTATCATTATCAAGGTCCTATAAACTTTTTTTTTGCACTGATTTTTTTATTATTATATTATTAACAAGTTATTTATTAATTTTATTAATATATATTTTATATTTTTATGAATACTATTTCACTATTTATTTATTGGCATTATCATTTTTTTTTTTTAATTGTTTTGTTTGTTGTTTATTATAAATTATTGAATATGTAATTTTATAAATTACAGTGACACAATATTTCACTTCTATAACTTGCGATGAACTGAGGTAATTTTAAGATGTTTTTTTTTCTTTTCTTTTTTATCAGATATTATTATTGTTTAATCGATAACTCACAACGCATACATACACACAAGTTAACCCGGAAATAATATGCAAACCGGCACACTACCGTTTTGTGTCAGAGGTATATAGTATACGCCTTTTTTTTTTATTTGAAGATGTAAATTGCACTTGAAAATCACCATATTATGCATGGAAAATAATAAAAAAAAATTTTTAAAAATAATAACACCATCAGCCCCGCCCCGGGGAATCTCACGGTGGTTTAGAATACAGCCTCAAGTATATATCAATTTAAAAATGAATAAAAAATAAATTATTTTATTTTGAAAATAATGATAATAATAAATTTAGTTATCTGAATATACACTGCGCGTGCCATTCGGTCGAGTTAGGCGGTAAAAACTTGAAATTATGAACGTCGCGGTTTATTGAATCTCAGAATCAGTGCAAATAAAAAAAATCATTTATAAATATATAGTTGTATATCTATGAAAAAACAAAGAGTTTTTTTTTTTTTTTTTTGATAAAAACAATATATTGAAATTTAGATACTTGTTTAGATAGTAAACAATTTAATTTACTATATTTGATACGTTATCATGCTAAAAATATTTTGAACACAATTGTTTCGATCAAATAAAATATCCTGATAAATAATTTCCCCGCCCCGAAAAAAAGGAAAACATCATGAAGCATGTATTAGTATAGAAATAATAAGTTATTTAAAAATTAAAATAAATCATTATAAAAATAATAAAAGCATAGTAACATATTGACATAATGATTTAATGATTATTTTGAATTTTTAAAAAATTATGACAACAGTATATCATACGATAAATAAATAAATATTTCATTTAAAAATTTATTTATTTATTTAAAATTTACTTTAATCATATATCTTTGATAAATTCAAAATTAATTAATTTAAAAATTTATTAATTAGTCATTTTATTGTAATGACACAATGTTATTATTATTTCAAATTTAATTTTTTTTTTTCATATTAATCTTTCAAATATTGTATGAAATGTTTATTTATTTTTATTTATTATTATATATTATTGATACGATAATTATTATCTATACCATCTTGGATAAATTTTTAATTATAATTTAATCTTTAAAAGTATATAATCTTTTTTTTAATATTATGTATTGTCATATAATTATTTGATATACTCGAGTATAATAATAGAATTATCATCGATCATCAATCTCAAATAATAATTTAAAATAAAATAAATAGTGATGATTGTGTGTATTAATAGAAATACCTGCATAATAATTGACCACTTGTGGAATTAAAAAATATATAAAGAAATAAAAAAAAAAAAAAGATGTGTTTTATTCAGCAAAACATGTTTAAGGTTGCAAAGCAATATATAAGAAGGGAAGGAAGCTGGAAATCAATAGCGTTGCTAGGTGAAGGTACGGGAGATGAAGCTGTTAAAACCTCCCCCTTGTATACATCCATATATACTTATACACTTGTACACTAAGAGTTTATATACACTATACGTTGGTACAGTATTTGAACTTGAGAGATAATACTCATCTTTTGTAAAAAGAAATAAAAAAAATATAACAATAATAATAATAACATAAAGAAAAGTGCGTGTATATTCTATCTTTGCAAAAAAAAAAAGATGACACAAAAAAATATATATATAAAAAACTTGAAAAAAAAAATTCCCTTGAGTCATGAGTCACATGAATTATACACATGTTCATATTTTCATCCAAAGCCCTATTCAAAAAAATACATGTAACCAGAAGAAGAAGAAAAAAAATGAAATAAAATGATCCCTTGTTTTGTTGGACATGTTTCCTTTGATCGAATAAATCACCCCTCATTTCGATGATTTTCATTTTCATCTGTACATTATATCGCTTTATTGGTCACCATACAGACAATTCAGTTCAATATGTACGTGACGTCATTTTTTCTTAGCCCCCTTTTTCCAAATTATTTGTAGTTCATACATTGTTAGAGCCTGGTTAACACGTGCCACATGGAACACTCGTGAAATTGGGCAAATGTTCACAGTATTACCAAGAGATATAACCCCCCCTTTCCCCCCTCTTTCTCTCTCAATTCGTTCTCCGTGATTTTTTTTTTTTCTTTCTTTTGTCATTACAAATCGTGGATGATTGATAATAACTATCAAATAATGTGTTTAATAGAAAATAAAAAAAATTAAAAATTCAACTTTAATATTGTTATTGAATAATTAACAAAATTTTATAATTGTAAAAAAAATTATGGCAATAACAGAGTGTATTTTTTATTGAGTTTTTTATTTTTATATTTTTATGAAAATATTTTTTTATTAAGGGGTCAACAGGGATCAAAGAAAATTGATGATAAAAAATGAAAAAAAAAGTAAGATAACAAAATTGTGATTTTTATATAAAGGATAATCGATAAAGTTAAAGTTAGCCATGACATGTCACTGTTGGTTAATGTAATTAGAGTATATATGAAGCTTTTACCCGAGATATAAGTTGATGGATAATATTATTAATTTTGTGCACAACCTCACTATTAATTTGACTGCTTTACGTGAAAATTAAATTAGTTTAATAATTGACAAAATAATTTAAAAAAAAAAATAAAATATAATTTAAAAATAGTAATAATAATTTAATGATATAATTTATTTATTTATTTTTTTTTTTTTCATATAAAAGATAAATCAAAAATTTCTTCATGTTATTCTGTAAATCCCTTGAGGACAGTTTTGATGAAAATAATGAGAGGATAATGACCGAGAATAAAAGTGTCTTCCGGTTTATAATAATGATTATTATTTTAAAAATTTATTCACATGTATATAAACAAAAATTGTGGTAAATATATATATATATGAAAAATGAAAAAATAAATTTTATATAAAAATATTCCCATCATGTAGAATTATTAGTAGTTCATTCAGCTCAAGTCATAAGCCTAATTACATTTACTTTAGGTGTATTAGTTTGTTGAGATACATTTTATTTATTTATATTTTTTTTATGCTTTTCATGTCTGTATAGTTTCACGGCTTGGTGACTACGTCCTTCGTTCCAATTCAGTAAATTTTATGCCATCCACCTTGCAATTCATATATACATCAAAATAGAAAAAGTAGAAAAATAAAAAAATATATAAATATAATTCTCAGTGTACATGCATAAAACAATGAAAATATAAAATATTCTTGCACTTTTTTAAAATTTTGATGATTATTCTTTTTTTAAAAAAGGCATTGATTTATTTTATTGATTTGTCAATGATCCATGGATTGTAAGTAGATGTATAAAAGTTTAACTATAAAGAGACTTGGTTCACCGAACTCAATTGCTCGTGCCAAGATCACGAGTTCAAGGACTTCCACCGCCACTGTACTACCACTCTTTTTTTATATTCCTTTCTCCTTTTTATTCATCTTCTTTTGATGATGCTGATGTTGATGCTATTGCTGCTGGTTAAATGCAATATTAACCTACCAATCCGTCACATTGATCAGCAAATACTCATCAAAAATAAATAACATTAACCGTGTTTCATTTAATTGATCCAATGATAATTATTCCATCATCATTATATATTTCTGATGATGAAAAATTATTTTTTTAAATTATCTCTATTACTAGCATCATCATCATCGTCCACGCGAGTCATTGATCAGCAATTACATGCTAATCAAAATCATTTGCGCAATATTTAAAAAATTTACAAATAATTTTATTTATTTTTTTTTATTTTTAATGGCAATTAATAGTATATTAGATTATTAGAAATACTCTTTGGAATTTTTTTTTTTTAAGTTAAAGTAATTTTCTGTTGTTGGAAAATTTTTTTACTAATTAATTTGGTTTAATTATTGTTGCAGATGATGTGGGAAATTTCGATGAGACAAGCTGATGAGATTAATCGAGGATTTTCATGATCAACTGCAGTAAGGGTGAGTTTAGCAATTTTGTTTATAAATTTATTTTCATTTTTAGATGACCAAACTCTTTTGTATTGTTCAGAGTACTTTGTGTCAAATTTTCAAGTAATTTGAATTTTTCTAACTCGACTTTTGACGTCGAACCGAGATTGAAAGTTTAAAGTCGACATTAATTTCCACCGGTGATAAGAAAAATTTGATTACATTCTAAGCTCATTTAATTTTATTTAAGTATAGCCATTATCAGTTCAAGAAATAATGTTATTTTACTTTTTTTTATCAATCGCAGTACAAATAAAATAATTGTTTCTCGAAAAAAAAGTACTACAAGAAAGAAATAAATTTCCTTCAATTAAATTTTTTTTTTCATTCAATCATGGGAAAACTAATTCTCATTTTAATAAAATAATTTTGTATCTAGATTTTTCGCACTTAAATAAAAAGTTAAATCAAAATTCGTGAGATTAATATGCAAACCAGTTCTAAATTTCGAACATTAAAAAATCATTACTACAATATTAAAAAAAAAAATTAGCATAAATTTGATTAAACACAAAGTCCATCAACAATCATTAAAGCTTATATCTATTATTTTTTTTAATAAATATAAACATCATAAAATTAATGTCCATTAAACAAATAAAATGATCCAAGAATCATAAAATATTAAAACTGATAAAGTATAATTATTTTTTGCATTTTTAATAATCTTCAAGATTAAAAAAATTTATCAATTCATCAGAAATTTCATAATAATATTTTTTATATTATTTATAAAATTTTATTCATCACACCAAGTTGTTATTTATGCGTCAATATTGCTTCTGATGTGTTTGATGAATAAAGAAAAAAAAAATTTTATTGTTATAGCCCTGAAGGTACATTTGAAGTAAATCTCAAAGTTAAATCGTTTGATCTCATTGAGTTAAACGTAATGGCAACAATAACTGCCTTGTTAAGTCGCCTTTCTATCTCATGGTTTTGTTACTGATTACACGAAAACGTTTGTCTTGTATATTCATTTATCCTTGTAACTAAGTATCATGGATCTACAGGTAGTGTTTTTATTTATTCATTTTTTTTTTTTTTTTATAAATTCATTTTTTGTAATCCGTCTGGGTATCGATCAAAAAATACATAACTTTATGGATATTTATTACCTTATAAACCACGTTATTATTAAAATGAAGAAAAAAAAAAAACCACAACTCAATGAATTAATCAGATAAAAAAATTTTATATAATAATAATAATTAATTTTATAAAATTAGTTATAAATGTACTTGAAATAATGCCTCTTGGCGTTTTTAATTTTATCTCTTATTCACTATGAGTTTGCTAAAAATTAAAAAATTATTATTAAAATAAAAACGAGATAATACTGACTTGCCAAAAAATATTTTACAGTTACGTCTTTTATTATTAGTAGAGACGTCAAAAATGTTTCATTTTTTTTTTTCTCAATCTTTGATGGATTTTTTTTTTAATTCTAGCAAATTTCAACATAAAATTTTAATTGTAATTGCTTATAATTGTTGTTGTTTTTTTAGCTTTTATAAGGAAAATCCGTATTTATTATTATTCATATTGCTCAATTTTCTAGTTGAATTTTTTGTCGTGGAAAAAAAAATATTAAATAATATAGTGTAAAAAAAAAGTCGTAAATAAAATTCCACGATTGTTATTTCCTGATTCATTTATTATTAATAATAAATGTTATAAATTACCTCGTATTTGAAATAAATAAAAAGTTGATATAAAAAAAAAAAAATAAATAAATAACAAATAAATGATGAATTGGTTTATTTTTTTTCTGACTAAAGTTGAAAAAGTTTGAAAAGTATGGTTTGTTTTTTATTTAAGTCTGAAAAGTGTTGACCAGTGCGGTTGAATTGAAGTAAGATAAAAAAAAAAAAAAAATGTACAATGTATATAATTCGCTAGTCTGAACCCTCTTTAAAAAGATTGATCGTGCCGACAATGTACGAGAGAAGTGTAAAGAAAAAAAAAAAAAAAAAACTTTAAAAAATAAAAGTAAATGTAAAAATAAAAGTGAGAAATAAAGGAAGTACAAATTCCTTGGTGTACGCTGACAGGAAGTCGATAGCACCCTGTCGATTCTTTGAAATATTTAAGTAGTGATTTTTTACTTTTATTTATTATAATTATTATTTTTGAAAATTGGAATATTTAGAATCACGACTAAACACCATAGTCAAAATATTCAGGGGACAAATTTTCCGATCACTACTTGTTTTGGTAGTAAACAATTTAATTTACTATATTTGATACGTTATCATGCTAAAAATTTTTTGAACACAATTGTTTCGATCAAATAAAATATCCTGATAAATAATTTCCCCGCCCCGAAAAAAAGGAATACATCATGAAGCATGTATTACTATAGAAATAATGAGTTATTTAAAAATTAAAATAAATCATTATAAAAATAATAAAATCATAGTAGCATATTGACATAATGATTTAATGATTATTTTGAATTTTTAAAAAATTATGACAACAGTATATCATACGATAAATAAATAAATATTTCATTTAAAAATTTATTTATTTATTTAAAATTTACTTTAATCATATATCTTTGATAAATTCAAAATTAATTAATTTAAAAATTTATTAATTAGTCATTTTATTGTAATGACACAATGTTATTATTATTTCAAATTTAATTTTTTTTTTTTCATATTAATCTTTCAAATATTGTATGAAATGTTTATTTATTTTTATTTATTATTATATATTATTAATTAGATTATTATTATCATCATATATCTTGAATAAATTTTTAATTAATTTAATTTTCACTAGTATTTTTCTTTCTGCAGCATATTGTAATCATATAATTGCAATATTAAGTCTTGAAATTATTTAAAATTAAAAATTGATCAATAATCTATCCGTTAATACCCATCAAAATAAACTACATTGATGCTGAAGATAGTCTATATAAAAAACGGTACTTGCAAATATCGATTTAATCTATAAATCAAGATTTAAATTAAACGTTCAATAACACGCATACGATGATCATCAAAATATTTTAAACTGATAATTTTTTATTTTATATTAATATAAAATGCAAAAATAAAAAATAAAACTAAAATAAATCGATTTGCCCATTTGTAATATAAAAAAAAGAAAAATAATAAAATAAGATATGAAAATTCATTATAAAAAAAAAAAAAAAATACAAAAAACAATTTGAGTAAATTATTTAAGTAAATTTATCAATTGATTTTTGATCTCAGTGATTTAAATGCATGTTTAACTTAGTATTGGATTAGACGCACCGTTGGTTAACCTCGGGCAATGTGTCTCGCATATTTCCGTCACGCTTGGGCAATCCTTGGTCTTCTTGGCGCCAGAGTTCTCCTTCAGTACCTTCGTACTACATCCAAGAGGAACAAGAGTACTTGGTATACACTCAACTTGAACTAAAACATTCAAAAAAAAAAAAAATTAATTATTATCAATTGACACGTTGTATATGATAATATCAAAATTATTAATACACTCAAAGTATGTTTGAAAAAAAAAAAAAAGTAAATGCATTTTTAACGGTTTTAATAATCAGTTTAAAAAATTTTGAATTGAATATTTTTCATCATCAACAAGTAGACTCATTTATAAAAACAAAAAAAAAAAAACAACATTGCACAATATCTATTTGTCTTTGGAAAAAAAAAAATATCAATTTTTAAATTCTCTTCACTAAATATTCTCTTCTATCATTAGTTATACAATAAAAATATATTTATTTTATTTTTAATAATTAAATACTAAAAGTAATTATCCAATCGATTAGTCTTATGGTGTAAGAATCACCTAACGGTAGCGCTTGTATGCTTGTTAGATGTAAATAATTTGATGTGTGGTCGTTGACTTTTGACATCAAATTAAAAAACCTATATGAAAAATTCAATTTACATTGATAAATATCTATGATATATTTTCCTCAATATTTATGATAAAAAAAAAACTTGTTTTTTTTTATACATTTTTATTAATGAATAGTAAAAAAATTGAAAAAAAAATTCATAACGGAGTATAAAAATTATTTAGCTAAATATTAAAATTAAATTTTAATATAAAACACTTGAAATATAATTTAAATTATTTTTTTTACTTCAAATAAACAATAAATAACAAAAAAAAATATTTATGCCAAATACACGTGCAGTCGTTAAAATAAAAAATGAACCGAAAAAAAAAAAAAAAAAAATGAAAATAAATAAATATTGGTGGCCATTAAGGAGGCAAGGACCTCTTTCTCCATCAGGTCTCATCGTGAATCGCTCTTTCATGTTTAAAAGAAGACGATAAATACTAAAAAGATAGAGAAAGAATGAGAAGACCACCTTGGCACTTGCACGATTATAATAAAATCGCAGTTTGCTCATCCTCAAGAGACCATATTCCCATAGAGAGAAAGAGAGAAAGAATAAATATCAGACACACGACAACTATAAGAACGACGATGAGTCCTGGATATATATATACAACATCAGAAGCAAAAGCGAGCTGAAGACACGGTGCCTGCATGTTGGTTAGCTTTCGGTCAATGGACCCTGAGTTAATATCGTTGTGCTCTGTTGCTGTAACAACCCAACAATTTTTAAGAGATCCACATCAAAAAATTAAATACCACTTCCATTTTTTTACATACGCATTTTTAATTTTTTTTTTTTACTCTTCTTCTTCTTCTTTTTCTTGCATACAATCAATATAGAAAGTGTATATCTCTCTACTTTTTTTTAACTAACGGTTAAGACAATTACAAAAATATAGCTACCAAATTTTTTTAGTTCTTTTATTAATCTTTTTTTATTATTTTTATTCTTGCAGTATCATTGAAAGTTTTAAGAGTTTATATATATTACTTTTTTTAAAACTGCCCTTTAATTAATTTATAGAAAAAAATATATAAATAAATAAAAAGGTCCTTGTCTAAAAAGTGTAACGGCATGTATGATTATATTTGAAAATAAATAATATAAATAACAACGTGTTGAAAAGAATTTGGAATGAAAAAAAAAAAAAATGAGTAAATATAATTTACCGAATGTTTATAATGACTGTGATGAGATAAAAGGATGTACATGGTATTGAAAAAAAATTAAGAAGGCGTTAACAGGCAGTTTGTATCAAGCTGGTATTTGAAATCGCACAGGTATTTTTTATATATATATACTGGAATATCTTGGCTTCCGCAATAAAAGCCAATGAACTCGAAATTTTACATAAGAGCAACATCAAAAATTTGAAACACTCAAATTAAGGAGAAGATGAAAATCTTTTTTTTTTTTTTTAAATATAATAATTATCATTTTAAAATGAAAATAAATTATTTTATGTATATATGTGAGAGAAGCTAAAGGTGCTTGAGTGTGAGTTAAAATATTTTGCGACTTTGCGAGACGGATATTGAATTAAAGAGATATAATATATGAAATGGTCTTGCAAGACTGTAGTGATGAGTTGATGTTTAAATATAGAACTCGTTTTTATTAAAATGATATTTGAGAAGGTAATTTTGTCATTTTGTTGCATATCACTTTTTACCACACATTGATTTTTCTTGTTTTATGATTTTTTTTTTCCTTTTTTTCCTGTGGTGGTTGAGTTGTCAACCTGTTTGGTGAAGTTTGCAAATGGAAGCTGGATATTTCTATTATTATTTTAATGTATTTTTATTTATTATTATTTTTCGAGTTGAACTTGAAAACGAGTAGGCTATAACATCTAGGTCTATTTGTCATATGAAAAATGAAATGATATATCCCTTATTAGCAAAAATATTTACAATAATGTATGATTGTACTTTTTATTTCAATTATAGAATGATTTTTTAAATTATTGTTGCAGATAATGTGAGAAATTTTGATGAGACAAGCTGATGAGATTAATCGAGGATTTTCATGATCAACTGCAGTAAGGGTGAGTTTAGCAATTTTATTTATCAATTTATTTTTATTTTTAAATGACCAAACTCTTTTGTATTGTTCAGAGTACTTTGTGTCAAATATTCAAGTAATTTGAATTTTTCTAACTCGACTTTTGACGTCGAACCGAGATTGAAAGTTAAAAGTCGACATTAATTTCCACCTGTGATAAGAAAAATTTGATTACATACTAAGCTCATTTAATTTTATTAAAGTATAGCCATTATCAGTTCAAGAAATAATGTTATTTTACTTTTTTTATCAATCGCAGTACAAATAAAATAATTGTTTCTGGCTCCGTGAAGTTGGCGCACAACTTCAACGTAGAAACTTCATATAGGGCTTAAAAAAAGGCTCTGAATTTGTAGTATTTTGTAGTAAAAAAATTAGAATTTGTAGTTCAAAAATAAAAGGTTAAAAAAAGGGTTAAAAGCAATTTTCTCCAAAAAATCGACTACGGACGTTGTATATAGGTCAAAAATCTTTGTCAGAATTTGTAGTAATTTGTAGTAAAAAAATTAGAATTTGTAGTTCAATAGTTTTGCCGAAAAAATAATTTATTTATTAAAATATTTATAAAACAAGTTTATTTTTCGTAAAAATTATCAAACTACAAATTATAATTTTTTCACTACAAATTGCAGTAAGTCTTTCTGCATAAAAAAATATTACAATTTTCATTCTGGACAATAAAGAAAAAAGTTATGCAATTGTTTATTAATATATCAGATAATAATTGTTAATTAACCTTTTTATTTATTGTTTAAAATAAAAAAAAAAAATGTCTATTCAATGCAAGGAGACCTGCTGCAATTTGTAGTAGAAAAATTAGAATTTGTAGTTTGATACTTTTTACGGAAAAAAAACTTGTTTATAAATACCTTAATAAACAAATTAATTTTCCGGGAAAGTTATTGAACTAGAAATTCCAATTTATTAACTACAATTTTCTAGACGCCTCCCTGCACCTCACTGACATTACAGAATTATATTATGTTACTAATAAAAATAGTTAGACGTATTTAAACATTTTAGAGTATAAAAAATAATAAAAAAAAAAACCTATCTTCCGAGGAAAATTTTTTTCCGAAAGATAGGTTCAACTACAAATTTGAATTTCTCCCTGCATTAAAAAAATATTACAATTTTCATTATTGACAATAAACAAAAAAGTTATGCGATTTTTTATTATTATATCAAATTTTAAATGTTAATTAACTTTTTTAATTATTGATAATTTCAAATTTCACTATGATAGAATGGAAACCCAAAAAAAGCCCATAAAAATGGGCCTACCTTTTTTTAATTTGAACAATTATTGACAAAGTTGTGCTAGCTTAGGCTTAAGGTAGCACAACAATAGACTTAAAAAAAAAATTATATTGAAAAAAAATTTTACTATGATAAAATGAAAACCAAAAAAAAGCCCATAAAAATGAGCTCATCTTTTTTCAATTCAAACAATTATTGACAAAGTTGTGCTAGCTTAAGTTTAAACTTAAGCAACACTGCATATAAAAAAATCTACAAAAGCCCAAAAATCGATATTACCACCCAAAAAAAGCCTAAAATTCCCATTATAGCCTTTTTTATTTGTGCCCATGTTGGTGAGCTAGCTTTATAGAGGTTCGGCAATTAAAAATCGTTTTATCCTTTTTTGCAGAACCTCCACCGTCCATCAATTCGGCAACTAAAAATCGTTTTAACCTTTTTATCCTTTTTGCAGAACCTCCACCGTCCATCAATTCGGCAATTAAAAATCGTTCTTTCCAAAAATAAGAAAGATGGACGGTGGAGGTTCTGCAAAAAGGGAATAAAGGATAAATAAATTATTTTTAAAAAGGATAAAACGATTTTTAGTTGCCGAATTGATGGACGGTGGAGGTTCTGCAAAAAAGGAAAAAAGGATAAAACGATTTTTAGTTGCCGAATCGATGGACGGTGGAGGTTCTGCAAAAAAGGAAAAAAGGATAAAACGATTTTTAGTTGCGGAATTGATGGACGGTGGAGGTTTTCCAAAAAAGGAAAAAAGGATAAAACGATTTTTAGTTGCCGAATTGATGGACGGTGGAGGTTCTGCAAAAAAGGAAAAAAGGATAAAACGATTTTTAGTTGCCGAATTGATGGACGGTGGAGGTTCTGCAAAAAGGGAAAAACGGAAAAAACGATTTTTAATTGCCGACTTGATGGATGGTGGAGGTTCTGCAAAAAAGGAGAAAAGGAAAAAACAATTTTTAATTGCCGACTTGATGGACGGTGGAGGTTCTGCAAAAAAGGAGAAAAGGAAAAAACAATTTTTAATTGCCGACTTGATGGATGGTGGAGGTTCTGCAAAAAAGGAGAAAAGGAAAAAACGATTTTTAGTTGCCGAATTGATGGACGGTGGAGGTTCTGCAAAAAAGGAAAAAAGGATAAAACGATTTTTAGTTGCCGAATTGATGGACGGTGGAGGTTCTGCAAAAAAGGAAAAAAGGATAAAACGATTTTTAGTTGCCGAATTGATGGACGGTGGAGGTTCTGCAAAAAAGGAAAAAAGGATAAAACGATTTTTAGTTGCCGAATTGATGGACGGTGGAGGTTCTGCAAAAAGGGAAAAAGGAGAAAACGATTTTAGTTGCCGAATCGATACGGTGGAGGTCACCAAAAAAAAAAAAAAAAGGATAAAAGGATTTAGTTTTGCGGAATTGATGGACGGTGGAGGTTTTGCAAAGGGAAAAAGATTAAAAAGGAGTTGCCAAATTATTCGATGTTGCGGGGAGGTTCTGAGTTCAGAAAAAGGAAAAAGGTAAGTAAAAAATAAAAGTTTTTAGTTGCCGAATATATGGATTGCAAGGTGTGAGGTTTTGAAAAATAAGGATAATTTGAAAGTTTATAATTAATTTTTAATTGCCGATCAACTATGAAAAGCGCAATTAATAGAACTCGGTTTTATAATGTGTGATTTTATAAAGACTTTTTAATAATAATTACAAAAATTTAAGGCTATAATGGGAATTTTAGCCTTTTTTGGGTGGTAATATCGATTTTTGGGCTTTTGTAGATTTCTTTATATGTAGTGTTGCTTAAGTTTAAACTTAATCTAGCACAACTTTGTCAATAATTGTTTGAATTGAAAAAAGATGAGCTCATTTTTATGGACTTTTTTTGGGTTTCCATTCTATCATAGTGAAATTTGAAATTATCAATAATTAAAAAAGTTAATTAACATTTAAAATTTGATATAATAATAAAAAATCGCATAACTTTTTTGTTTATTGTCAATAATGAAAATTGTAATATTTTTTTAATGCAGAAAGACTTACTGCAATTTGTAGTGAAAAAATTATAATTTGTAGTTTGATAATTTTCACGAAAAATAAACTTGTTTTATAAATACCTTAATAAATAAATTATTTTTTCGGCAAAACTATTGAACTACAAATTCTAATTTTTTTACTACAAAATACTACAAATTCAGAGCCTTCTTTTAAGCCCTGTATGAAGTTACTACGTTGAAGTTGTGCGCCAACTTCACGGAGCCATTGTTTCTCGAAAAAAAAGTACTACAAGAAAGAAATAAATTTCCTTCAATTGAATTTTTTTTTTCATTCAATCATTTTTTATCTAGATTTTTCTAAAATTTTGATAAACTTACAAGTTAATTATTTTATAAAAAAACGAATTGAATTTAAAAAAAATCGGGGTCAACTTGCATGTTTTTTTAAATATTTTCGCACTTGAATAAAAAATTAAATCAAAATCATGACTATCATCAGTGAGATTAATGCAAACCAGTGTAAATAAAATAAATAAATAAATCTAGAGCAGTAAAAAAGGTTAAAATAAAAAATAAAAGCAACCAGTTCATTTGACCTTGAAGAACGGGAGCTCTCATCAAAGAGAGTTGTGAGTAGGAAGTTTATAACGGCAGACAACTTGTGCTAGTGTGTTTTAAGTTGCGGGTGAATTCAACTAAAACTCATATCTGTCCTTAGATAAAATATACCATACGTCTTATGACCATCAGCCGAAATAAAAAAAATTAAATACAAAAAAAAAAAAAAGCACACTAAATAAAACTAACTGGTCGGTTAAAGCTGCGGACTTTGCTTGTTGTTGTCTAGCGTTTGATTTTTTACCGACAAAACTGGGAGAGTCTAGCGCGTGCCCAAACGACCAACAAAATTACTCTACCAAAGTGCTAGATGATGCTCATGGCAATTTTCATGACTATTATTGTGGTAGCCTCAGAAAATAATGAGATAATTTTGAAGCAAAAATTTCCAAGAATCTAGGTAAATAGATCATTGGATTAAAAATAAAATACATTCTGGTTTTGTACAATATTAAAAAAGCATTTAAAAATTTTTTTTTTCTTTTACAAAAATAATATATATTTTACTTCAATGATTTATTATTATATTTTTACATGGAAAACATGTGTTAATCCTTAATTTTATATTTAATTAAATTTTGTTTATTTTTTGTGCTTCAATATAATGAAGTTTCTAATCTCCAAAATGCATTACTGCACATGTTATTACAAGAATTAAAACCATGAGAATATTATGAATAAAAAAAAAATTTTTTTTCAAACTTTCAGACCTATTCATTTTTGCTAAATTAACCGAATATCCGTATGAATTTAATTCAGACTTTTATAATGATTTAGAAGCTTTGAGATATCTTTTATCTTAGTATATTCATAAAATTTTAAAACATCCGTTGATTGAATTAAATACCAGTTAAATTTCTCATACGACGAATTAACAGTTCTCAAAAATATTATTATATTTATTCTATTTTATAATCCAAAAAATAGCCAACATCTGTCTGGCTACTTAAGTAACAAAAATAAATAAATAAATAAATATACATAAATATCATTTTGAAACAAGTCTAAAACGCAAATTCATCTTCTTTGATGCCTTAAAAAAAAGATGTTAAATTAGCTTATAGATATTATTGCATTTTTTAGCGTTTCTTTTATACCGAGGATTTCATGTCATCAATATTCAAAAGATCCTCTTCCATCACTGAAAAGACGAGTAAGAGGCAAAATTCTCAAACAACGTGAACCCAGCACACCATAAATTTGTCACGATTTCGCATTAATATAATATTCCTTTTAGGAAATTCTCAAGTTGATGTCTAGCTTACCCATTCCATTTTTTATTTTTTTTTTATTTTTTCATTCTCTTTATATATATTTACTATACAGTTGTCTGTAAATTTTGAGCTTGCTTATGTTCATAACTCTAAGACACAAAGAAAACAAAAATAACATATAAATCATATAGAAATTATTATGAAGATGCAAATATAAAATTTAAAAGTTGAATGACATTTTTTTTTTTCTAGTTTTCTTTGTTGTTTTTTAACCCTGTTTGTGCATCAAAGAGTTTAATATGATACAACCTGAAGTTTACGTTGTACAAGAAAATCCATCTATGAATGAAAAAAGCTTTTTACAATTTTAAATTATTAAATATAATATGATTTTAGTCTCAATTTAATATTCAAGTGGTTCATTGAGTATTCAAATAGTTATTGTTGTCAGTGGGCCAGTTGAACAAAATGACAATTAACTATTTGATAATTAATAAAAATAACAATTTCTAATTCAGTCAACTGGACAATTAAAGTCCAATTTACGTACAGCCTTGAAGCATTAATATTTAAAGTTGTTTAAATCCTTGAAATTGACAAAAATATTTAACTTTCAACTGCTATATTTTTTAAACAAAACAGTAAAGTCCATTTGTTTGTTTTTTTTTTAATTTTTTTTTTTTTTCTTACGTCAATTATCATTGTTGTATATAAAATTTTGACTAGTTAATTTTTTAATAAAACGTTAACATCAAAATTTTTTAAAAACAAAAATATAAAATTTGCAAATTCATTTGTCATTAAATAAACCCAAAAAAAATTACCAACTTAAAAGATAATTATTTCAACAACTAAACAGTCATTTTATCTCCAAAGTAAAAAATAATATATATGCTAGATAAATAAGCTCTCGATTGAACAAATTACTTATTTAAAAATTAAGACGTGTCGTATTTTAAAACAACAACCATCGTCCTCATTTACAATGAAAAAAAAAAAAAAGTTTATGTATATACCGTTGATAATACGATGACTTCAAACACCATTAAATTCATCAACATTAAATATTGTGTGTTCTCTGGACCAATGTGTTAGCAGAAAAAAAATATATATATAAAATAAACGATTCGTTTTGCTTGTAAAATGATTTGTTGAGTGCATCAAGGACACCGTTATCATCCAGCACACTAGCAATATCAGCATTAATCCATGGTGTACTAGACAACCAGCGGGATCACTGCTTAAACCGGTGCATGCCTACAAAAATCACCTTGTACATGTTTTTGCAATATCTATATATACTATTATTGTTAAAAAAAAAAAAAAATAAAAACAAAAAAACTATTATCCATTATTTTTCGATATGTAGGCCGGATCCAAATGATGTTGTTGCACTGCAAATGTGACTGAAAATAGAAAATAAAAATACAAACATTAAGTTAATAAATTAATAAAAATAACAATAATAATATTAAATTATAAGAAAAAAAAAAAAAACCACTTGTAAAGAGATAATAAATCTTGGTGAGTCTGTGACAGAAGTACTTGTATATTTTACGATCATCAAATCGAAGGATGATTCGTAAAAATATACACAGATTTTCTTGTGTTAAATACACGTGTATGTTTATATAAAAATTTTAAATTATAAAAAAATAAATAATATATAAAATTGCAATTGAATGACGTCACAACAGGTCATCAATCGATGTGAAAATATAAATGACATCATATATAAAATAATTTAAATAATTTAATGCAGTTTTTTTGAAAAAAAAAAAAATTGAATAATAATATTGAAATATTGTGAGAAATATAAATTAAATAAATTGATAGTAGATATATATTTTTGATTCGTTACCGTCACATACTTTATAAGTATAATATTTATATATTTATATATATAAATTCATTGTAATTATTTGTGAATGCCTGTGGCGTGAGGATGACTAGACGTGAGAAGGTGAATATTCAAAAAAAAAAAAAAAGGGATAAAAGAAAAATATGTTTAAATTTATCGTGAAATATTTTTTTGATATTCAAGGTATTTTGATGAAGGATAGAAAAATTTATTTTTTTAAATAAAGGAAATAGAATATATAAAAAAAAATTAAAAAATAAAATCAAAGTTAAAAAAAAAAAACAAATTTAGAATGGGGAAAAAAAATTTATAGTGTTTGGGTGAGACTTATATGTATATATTTCGAAGAATTGAGGTCTTTTTGAATAGCCGCCATATAGATGGTCCATTTGTTGAGGTATTGGTAAAAGACCTTTTTTTTAAATATTCGCCAATGATATTAAACTTGGCCCTGAAATCTACTGCATTTTTTTTGCTTTGCTTTGCTTTGCTGCTTTTTTTTTTTTTTACAAAACAACACACATTGACAAGGGTGATATTTGGAGTCTACTGTAGATGATAATTTTGCTTCAAACAAATAATTATTTTGCTAAACGACAAAAGTGCTCAATAATTTTTAAAATATTTACAACAATAAACATTCTTTGTAAAAATATTTCTTTGCATTTTTTATCTGGTATTATTTTCTTCGTCTATTTTCAAAATTGGTTTGTTCAAAATTTAAGCATTTTAAGACTACATTTAAACTGCAAAAATGACTTAATTTTTAAAGCAATTTGCTATGAAAATATTTCACCAAATCGTTGCTGAATTGGGCAATTTTTGAGTGATACTTTTACAATTATTGATAGTAAATCCAGAATAACATTCCAGGTATATTAACCTTGTCTTGGTCAATTAAAAAAAACCAAGGTCAAAATGATCGTATACAATAATATAAAAAACAAGCTTTCAACCAGTGAATCTTCAAAATTATAACTTTTAAATTATAGTGTATTTGTATGTATATATATATGTGTTTGTGATGGTGATGGTGAACATGCTGTAGACTTTATATTTCTCTTTACGTCCTTGCCAGAGGCTAAAAAGATCAAAAGATATTTATAGACGATGATATCTTTGTCTTTATCGATGTTTCAAGACATTTTTTTTTTTATTTTTTAATATATTATGCTTACATTTCTTCCTTAAAAAATTATATACATAACAATATATAATATGAATCATCGCATCATTGCACCAAGTCATCAGGATATATATATTTATATTTCATTTGATATACATATATGTATACAACATGATAAAAACATGTTTTAACACTCTAATCATAACAAAATATCTATTTATTTTTTAAAAATTTAAATGGCATTATTCACCAACTAAGGTAATCATCCAAACATTTATATGAATATTTTAAATGATGACTCAAACGCAAGGTGATTAAAACTAAATATCTATTAATTTTTTTTTATTAATCATTTTATTTATTATATTAGTTGTTTTAAAGACTTATTTGATTATAAAAAAATTAATATTGATTTATTTTTTTAAATCTTATATTCCATTATTGGCTTATGAGTATAGTGGTTTTTTTTTATTGACGTTAATTTGATGTTTAATATTTACCTTGAAAATTTAACATGTATGTCTTTCCCAATTAGAAAAAATATTTACAATAATGTATGATTGCTGTATTTTTTATTTCAATTATAGAATGATATTTTTTCAATGTTGTGGGAAATTTCGATGAGACAAGCTGATGAGATTAATCGAGGATTTTCATGATCAACTGCAGTAAGGGTGAGTTTAGCAATTTTGTTTATAAATTTATTTTCATTTTTAGATGACCAAACTCTTTTGTATTGTTCAGAGTACTTTGTGTCAAATTTTCAAGTAATTTGAATTTTTCTAACTCGACTTTTGACGTCGAACCGAGATTGAAAGTTAAAAGTCGACATTAATTTCCACCTGTGATAAGAAAAATTTGATTACATACTAAGCTCATTTAATTTTATTAAAGTATAGCCATTATCAGTTCAAGAAATAATGTTATTTTACTTTTTTTATCAATCGCAGTACAAATAAAATAATTGTTTCTCGAAAAAAAAGTACTACAAGAAAGAAATAAATTTCCTTCAATTAAATTTTTTTTTTCATTCAATCATGGGAAAACTAATTCTCATTTTAATAAAATAATTCGATATCTAGATTTATTATAAATTTCAAAGTTTACCAAAATAAACAACTGATGAAAATACTTTTTTGTATATCGTTTATCATTCCGACAGCCCGATAAAAATACTCGACAAAACAGCTATTAATTTTAATTCAACTATAACATTTTAGCTACATATGTCCTCATATATAACAGTAATAAGTACTTATTTAAAAATCCATATACATTTAAAATAAAAATTGACAAACTTTTTTTTATCTAATATTGATTTAGGTGAATTTAATTTGTTTATGTATATGTACGGTATGTATGATGATAGATAAAAAAAAAAAAAAAATACAACATTAACGTGGTGAACGACGAGAAGAAGGTAACATTGACGGCGAGAACATCACGTTTAAATCTTGGATCGTAAAGTGCCGCCGGGACCACCATGTCGTCGAATATGTCTATGTGTGTGTTGTCCTGGGTTTCTTTCAGTTTCTTTCATGTTTAAAAACGTGCGATTGCTTTTACGGGCACGCGTAACGGATCATGACGTGTGTATGCCCAGGGCTTTTTTTTTTTCTTTTTGTTTTAGCTTTTTTTTTTTTTTATTATTTATTTCAATTCTATATACACACTAAAACACACATAATGCTCCAAGGGATATGTTTAAACGCATCTATCAATTGAATAATAAAATTATCATACAATCAAATAATATATTTTCAATGATTGATTTTAAATTATTTGAAAACTTTTTTACCATACGAAATTTATTAACAAATATTATTTTCTTATATATATATTTTTTTTCATAAATGTTAATTATTTATTTTTATATAATAACAACAATTTATAGTTGGTTTGTTTCATCAATTGACTTGGCATAGCCGCAACTGTATTGATTCGTCACACCATTGCTTGTTGTTTAAAAAAAAAAACATTTTTTTCTTTTTCAATTTATCAGTCTATCTTGTTATTTTTTAGTCGTGGTTACATTGAATATTCTTGTGTTCCAAAACATCCGTTAAGAAGTTCAATCTTACTGAAGAAATAATGAAAAAAAAAAATAATAAAATATACAAAAGAATTCTAAATCTTGACCATTGCATCAGCAACACATGCAATTGTTAAGAAAATAATAAAATAAAAAACATATTTATTCTTAAAAATAAATAATAAAGTATATATTAGATATCTAATATACTTCAGGCTTTTAAATCAAACACTAGTTTTGTGGCCATGCAATATATATTTCTGTTGTTCTGTTCTCTTCCGCTTCATCTTGCATTTAGCACAAACTATTTTTACATATTTATTTATTTCGTTTGTCACCATCATCTGGACAACTAACATAGTCAACAATATTTGCGCAAATAGAGACGTGTGTTACTTTTTTTTTTTTGTACCAACTCTAATAGTCATCACGTCATATATTGTCACACCACGTGGGGTCAATGACTTATTCGCGAATATCACAACTGTAAAATACAAAAAAATTTTTTTTAAATATATTAAATTGCTCATATGCATTTATAATTTTTTTTTTTGTATTTATATATTATTTTTTTTTCTTATACAATTTTTTGGCTAATGACCGTAAGTTTTGTAATCAGTCTCATGTTACATTCTTTTGACGGTGACTGGGGAGACGATCGTTAAAAAAATATATTTTTTTTATTCATTTTTATTTTTTTTTTGGAGACGATCGTTAAAAATATATTTTTTATATTTTTTTTAGACGCCAAATACCAAGCTGCCTGTCACATAAGCCTGATGAAGGCATGCACTTTGATGGACTGAGGAAAATTTTCTTTAACCTGTAAAAATGTCTCTGTAAATTCTCCCGGAGCTTCAATAGCTATACCAAATTAACAATCCATTTCAACAATTGTAGATTAATATTTTTCATTAATTTTTTTTTCATCGAGTCAATTAAGATGTCGACTTATCAATGACATAAATTTTGATAATTGATTTTAAAAAATAACAACATAAAAAATTATTACTATTACTTGCAATTTTAATGGACAGATTATTTCAATTGATGTTTTTTATGTATATACATATTTTTATGTATTTAATATACTTATAATGTATATTTATTTATATATTTTTTTATTTTTTTAAATACAGCATAATATGTAATCCCAGTACAAAGTGACAAATGCCTGTAAGCCATGCAATTTGTTCTTGCTAGTTTATTTATAACTATTGCAATTCTGAGACCGGATCAATGTTTAATCGACAGATCATTCATCTCGTCAATGACTTTGGCCTTTACTATTTATTTTTACATGCATATATATTCTTTGCAACAATATACTAACATGAATTCCACATCCGGTTATGCAAAAAAAGAAGAAAAAAAAAATAAATAAAATTAATAACAACAATAGCAATATATAAAAAATTATTTCTTCTTTTTTTTTTTATAGTATTTTTATTTTTAAATAAAAATAATTTCAATTCCAATTGTAGTAATGATCCTGGCACCGATTAACTATATACACATCACATTGCTTGATAAATAAATATAAACACTTACTTTATTAAGCGATTTTATCGGCGAGGTAAAATTATCATAGCGTGGTAAATGTGTTGACTTTTTATTCTCATTATGAATTTTATTTACAGAATAACCACAAGTTGTTGTTTTTTTTTTTTTTTTTATATATTTTTATAATTTTTACATTTTGCAATTATGTCAATGACGCATATTGTAAAGAAATTTATTTATTTTTTATTTATAATTTAAGATGAAAAAAAAAAAAAAATTTCATGCAGTAGCATCAATCGCGTTTATTCATCTCATGCATATACCCGATAATAATTATACATCATATATTATTATGGCCTTGAAATAATCTTAGTTTTACCCTGAAACTTCCGGGCCCTCTGACTAATACTTAACATTAAACTTCCTACTTTATTTAAACACATACACATACACATATATCCAATTAATATTTCATAACAATTTACGGATTTATCAAAATATCTGTTTGCAATTCTTGCATGTGAATTTTATTTATATTTTTTTTTATATTATTAATATTTCAAAGATATATGAAAAAAATTTATTCTCAACCGTCCTTGAGCATGCAGAGCTTGTGTAACCCTTGGATTAACCCTTCTTGTTGATGCAATATACTATTTTGTATGTTTTTTTTTTTTTATTTATTTGCTGCTTCTTCATCCGGCTTGTTTGAAAAATCTATTATCCTCACATTGCTTCCTGGTGAGTGAAGTTGATATCACGCAGTGTATACGAGATATCTCAAACTCCTGGTGGTCTAATAAATATCCAACGTATGAGTATCATTTTTGAAAATTGATTTTTTCATTTTCATTTAGATTTGTTTAATTTTTTTTTTTAAATTACTATATTATAATTTATTGACAAGTGTTTTTTTGTTTATTAATTTATTATTCCACGAAAAGTTGACATTTTAACTGACTAATTGAAAAAAAAAAAATCACAATTCATTCCTACATTTATAAATTAACTTTTTCTTATGATTTTTTTTGCAACAGATCAATTAAAATGTCAAGTTATTTGTCTGATAAATTTAATTAATTACCTCCTAATAATATATTTTAAAAAAATTGAAAAATTAAGTTAAAAAATGTATAAAAAAAGCCAATTATTAATTAATAATTATTGTTTTTTCTTGTTGTTATTTTTGAAGATTAATTATTGTAATTTATATCATCAATTAGTTGACATTTTAATTGACTCGATTGAATTAATTTTTTTAATAGAATATTGATTATTGATATAAAAAATCTTGATTATACTTAATTGTATTACATTTATAATAATTTTTTAATCTGTATACTTATTATTTATTTATAATCTTTACAAAGTTTTCAAAAGTAAATTACGCTAATTTCTAAGAAAATTTAGTCATGGGAATAAAAAAATTCTCAGTGTAAACATCGTGAAGTTGTAATTTTAAAAATGTATATAGTTAAAACTTAAAATACTCGATTGATCAGAATACTACTTTGATAAAGTTTATGCTATATTTATAGATGCTTAGTACTCAGTGTCGTTCGTGTATGTAAAACATGATTCTTGCTTGACCAAGCGAAACAACGACTTTAGTTTCTTCTTTTTCATCCTCTCAAGTTGTTTTTCTTTTTATTATATTTATTCATTTTTTTAACTTACCTTTTACTCTACTTTTTTCCAACATCACTCCGATATTTGGCATCTGTTATAAATAAATTTCAAAGAAAAGTTTGTAAAAAGTTCAATTTTAAATATCAAAAATATTGAAAAAAATAAAATCAACAAACTTTTAATATTTAAAATAAATTTTTGTATTAAAAAACTTGAATTTTTTTATTAAAAACTTTATAGTAAGTTTTTTAATTTTAAAAATATTCAACAGACACAATTTCAAAGTGTTTTTTTATTATTCATTAATTTTATCTATAAAATTTCATTGTTCTTTCTCGACATTAATTAGCAAAAAAAAAAAACTGTTCCATTTAAGAAAAATAATAACTATATTTAAACATATAATTTTTTAAGTTGTAAAATACATTAATGAATTTTGCAATTTTTATCTGGTGAATTTCGGTGAAAAGAAAGTAGAATAATTAACGGAAAAATTATGGAGAATTATTTTCACTAAAGGATAAAGCTGATGATGATGATGATGATGATGATGATGATGATGGGTGTATATGTTACGCAATTGTGAAGACCAGTAACGGAGAGCAATCACGTGAACGATACATCAATGTTAATAAAACAAATTCCATGTCAAAGAGTGGATAAACATTGAAACGGTTGCTTTATGCCAAACGTATTGGATAAAGACGACGGGGGATATATTCGATGAGAGAGTATATATCCCCGTTAAAGCAGCTTCCAACGGGTTTTATCCGGTTGGTGAGCTATCCAAGACATGCCTTTTTTTTTCAACATTTTCCTTATTTTTTTTTTTTTTTAATTTTTATTATTTTATACACTACAACTCTAATAATAATTATCAATCTAACTCCAGTCGGACCAGTCTTGATATTATTCTGATAATATCTTTTCCAACTTAAATTAAACACTGTCTAGTCTAAATCCGTATTTAAATATTATCTTTATAATGAATTAATTGAAGGTGACTTATTTCATACCATCAACTATTAATATAAAATTTATTTATAAATAAATTTTAATTTATAAAAAAAAAAAAGAAAAATATTTAATTATTATTACCAATATTGATAATTTTCATATTTTTCAATTAAATAAAAAAATAACTTGAATATTTAAACGAGTTTTTCGATTTTTTTTTTATTTGAAAAAAATTTAATTAAATTAATAAAAGTCATGATAATTTTAAAAAATTTAATTAATTACTCAATTTAACTATTCATAAATAAAAAAAATTAACAAAATTATTTTTTAACTGCAAACTAAAGCTATTTAAATTAAAATGAAAAAAAAAAAAAAAAATAGATTTTCCAATAAGTCAAGCATCATATAAGGGGATACTACATTGTATGTCATATCGATCATTGGATAAATTTAAATCTTAAAATATTCATATCATAACGGCTAATAATAATTATAAATATGTAAATACTTGACATAAAAGATTATTCATGTTGATATGAACATGATACAGATGATCCGGAAGACATTTGTTAATTACAATATAAAAAAAAAAATATATTTATAACAATCAGACATTGAACTCTTAAAATAACTGGAAATTTCAAGTCAATTTTGTTTAAAAAATAATACTGCTAATTAACAGAATTGTGCAAGATTTTTTTGATGATAAAAATCATGATGATGTTGGACCTGTCTACAACAAAATGAAAAAAAAAAAAATTCTAATTTTCTCACACATGATAATGAACAATTAAATAACCCCACTAATGATTAATTTAAAATATTTTTAATCAATCTAAATATTTTATTTTTATAATATAAATTTCAGATATTTAAAACAACACACGGAAGCATGAATAAAATTCAAATATCGGTCAAAACAATATTAAGAATTAAAAAAATAAAATTTATCAAAATCTTTATCTAATACATGAATTATTATTGCGGCAATAATATACACTTGTTGTATTTATTTATAAAAATTATTTAAATAAAAAAAATTCATTGTATCAGTGTGCCATATCGTGATTCTAACAGTAAAATAACTAGTCAGTAAGTTAACAAAATCCCTTAAGCTTGTATATAGCAAACTAAAAAAAAATATATTTATTTTTATCGAATATACATACTGACTTACTTACTTATTTATCTTGCTAAATAAAAATAAAAAAATCCAGTATTTATCATTTAAATGTAAAAAAAAAAAATGAATATATATTTGAGTATATTTTAAAATATCCGTGATCGAATCATTTTGAACATGTTGAAATTGTACCTGTTGATATTTTACTGTCAACAAAATGTACTTTCTTTAAACCGTTGTTTTCATGATCAGATTGTAATACTGAGAATATATTTAATTTAAAATAAAGTGACATAAATACATACAATATAATCATTGACTATTTTTGGTATTGAACTCGATTTATTTTTAATAAATATATATATAAAAAAGTAAAATAAATGAACTTGTGTATTGAGATTTATCGGTGTGAATATTTTATTTTATTTTATTTTTTTTTTGACATATAAATATACCTGCTTGGTGTATCTGTTCATGTGTCAATCAATAATCACTATAGAGCTACTCACTTGATTATTTATTTATTTTTAAATTATGTGAATGTTTATAGCTTAGACTATACGGTATCCGTGTGTTGTTGAACACATTTCTCTCACTCGAAAGCGAGATCAATTCTAACTGATTTACTGTCTCTTTTGATTGACAAATGTCAATGACCTATTTCATCATTAGAATATAATAATTATACTTGTTATTTGACATGTTAAAATATAAAATTTAATTCTTTTAATTATTATATAACAATAATAATATATTTTTATATTTTTTCTTGAAATTTTTTTATATTTAAAATTAACCTATTAGAGACAAGGTCAGTCTGCTAATAGGTAAACATTTGTACTACATTTATTTCACTGAAATTATAAATAAAACCTTGAAAATATTTTATCATCATGAGAGAAAATATTAGTGTAAATTTTTTACTTATTACTTACTTGTCCATGGAATATTCATTTTGTTGTAATATCAGGTACTTCTTATTATCATTTTTTTTATCTGGAAAATATTATAAATCATCACGTAATATAATGGACCTTTGATATACTAAAATGATGAGTACTATGAGAATTTAATGTATACAAAAAACAACTACAAATTTAATGATTCAATTTTATACTTGATTATTAATAACAATTGAATTATAATTTTTTATTCAAAATCAATTTTAAAATAGTATTATTATTATAAAAATCAAATAGGAATTTTTTTTTTTTTTTTAAATCATTATTATTATAAATATATTATAAATATATATTGATTTATAGTATGACATGAAGTGTGCGTGTTAGTTTGTATGTGGCTTGGTCTCATCAAATGTCCTGGCAGGACATCAACTCTCCCTGTGTTTTTATATATATCCTTAGCAATTACCATGTCCCTACAACGTGTTGGAAATATTCAATTATTCATACAACATTTTATCATGATATTTTCCACATATTATATTTATAGACATATTTTATTTATCTTTTTTCAATTCTTTTCTTTTTAAGTGTATATTTATAAATATTTAATTGAAAGTCAAGTGAATGAAATAAGTGAGAGTTTGTTTATATGATAAATCAAACAAATCATTATCCAATGTGAATAAGTAATAACCCTGGCATATATTAATTATCATTTAACTACTTCAAATATTATTTAAGCTCATATGCGAGTTGATGAAATCAAGGTAAAGGATAAATTGACATTTCGAAATACAATCAAGATGTCTATATATATATATTTTTTTTTTTTTGGTAAATATTTGATTCGCAAATTTAGTAATAAGTTTCTAAAAAATAAATAAAATATAGTTGGTCAGACTTTGATTATGTTAAAAAATAAATTTTTACATTTTTCTTTAAAATTATTTTTCGTTTTTTTCCTTCTTCTGATAATTTTTTAGGTTATAAATTTTAAAACTACCCCTATTTAAGAGTATTCATTAGAGTAATCTATGATTGAAATAATGAAATAAAATAACAACAACATGTCAAGTTAGGATCAATGAACCTTTGGCAAATAATCCATGGGACTCTCGATAACGATTCATCGGAATCGTTATCGTTATTACTGAAGCAAGTACACTTTCAATAGAAAAAAATAAAAAGGATACAACTGTAACTATCTTTACGGTTTGATCCTTGTTCATGAAACCGAGGGTGGTCCCCAGTGCAATATAGTGATAAAAAATATCTCGAGGGACACAAATACAGTCCAACAAAAGATTATCCTTTCTTCAATGTATTTTAAGGTTATAATATTTTTTCTGCAGTCAACCCCTATGATATCACTTGAAGATTGATAAAATCCAGATTATTTTAAATTACATTAATTGATCCTTGGTAGAAATATTCTATGGATTACTACTCCGTAATTACTCCGCCTTTTTCCGCGATATAATTTTGTAAAAAGGTGGAATAATATTATGAAAAAAAAACCAGAGAAATACGGAAAAAGGTAGAATAATTACAAAGCAAAATCTGGAAAATATATGGAAAAAGACAAAATAATTACTAAAGAATAATAAAGAGTAATACAAAAAAATATTTACCATATAAATGTTAGTTCATTGACTAAAAAATTCCTCTTTTTTTTCACGGAAGTTTGATCCCAGGACAACTAGATGATTCATCCTCTACAAAAATTCCATAAGGATGTTTTCATCTTGATAAAAATGATCATCATAAATAAAAAATTCACACAACGGAAGTTAATAATAATAACAACCACAAGAAATTAAACATTTTGATAAAATTTAACAAGAAAAATGAAAAAATAATAGTAACAAAAGTCATTCAGCGTTACAAATATAATCATATGATTAAAAGTATAAACATACATGCGATGAGGTCAAAGAACTTATCAATTTGTCTTGAAAAAAAAAAGGATAAAATGTCATGTAATATTTAAATTAAAAATTTTATAATCTAATATTGTAAAAATTTTAAAAATGAATTACAATACATCAATGTTGCAAATAATAACTGGGCTTATTTGTGTGAATATTTTTCGTGAATATATACATTGATGAAAAAGAAAAAATAAAAAAACTTCATCCTGTTTTTGTATAGAGAATATACAGAGGGGCTGGATAATTATCATTGAGGGCTACTGTTCATACCAATTATACAGAAAGATGTTTCGATCACGCCATCACATTTTCAAGCTGTAAAGTTTTGCTCCTTGCTGCTTGTCTTTTTCCTCTTCAACATGTACGAAATATTATTTTTTTTATATATTTTATTTACTAACATAACGTACAAGTGGCTGACATGGCAGACATACTACTATTTTTTTTTTTTGAGTTAAGAAATGCAAAAAAGAGTGCAAAAATATAAGTGCTGCTGCGTGTAAAGAATTTGAAGAATTTGTCGGGACAGGAGGAGACGCGATCATCATCAACACACTTCAAATATTTTTGCGACGATGGTTGGTATTTTTAATCTCTGATTTAAAAAATTTCTAATAAGCCAAATATCAAAAAAAAATATGTGTATAAAGTCAATTTCTTGAGTGTCATCATATAAAAATTTATCAGCAAAAATTACTGAGTGTACTAATAAGGTAAAATTTATTTGCGCGTATTTGGTTTTTTCATTTAAATGTAATATATGTATATATAGATTTTTATAATTTATTATTTTGATATGTTGAGTTGGTAAAAATACTGAGATGTTTAAAAATCAAGAGGATCGCGTGCAGTTACAAGTCAGGTTTCGATTCACGCCTGAAGCGTTCATCGGTGATGTGGATCAACATCTTTTGCTTTGGTACCAAGTGGTACTATATATGCTTTTAAAAAATAACAACAAAAAGAAGATGATGATGATGATGGTGATGATAATGATGATGATGATGAACAAGAAAAATATAAAGTAGTGAAGAAATATACAACTACAACACCCTCATCAGACAACTAAAGCTTCGTTTTCTTATCCAACAATCCACTCAATCGGTAAATTGAATATTTCTCTCACTCACTCAAATTCCACCTATCAAGTATTAACTTTTAAAACCCCCTTCATTCTTTTTATTTTATATATATTTTTTTTTTTATAAAACGACCATGTACTCTTATTTATTTTTTATATTTGTTTTGTTTTATTAACACAAGCATCCCTGAAGATGCACAGGGTGTAGTTTAAAAAAAAAATATATATATTCAACTCTCTTCTGACTGATGGAATGCACGATTGGTAATTATACAAATTAGTGTCCTGGAAGTTGAAGGGCAATACGCGTGGCAAAATGTCTTCAAGTCTATCATTATAAGAGTGTATATACGTGACCATTAAATATTTCAAATGAAAACTTACTACTCTCGTCATTGATCGTAAATTTTTATAGTATTAATTTCAATTTTTAAATTGATGCAAAAAAAAAAAATATGAATACGAAATTATTTATTATAAAATTAAATATCAATTTTCAATGACTTTTTTTTGTAATAATAAAATGAATGAATTGTTTAACGTGCTATACTTCTTATTAGGAAGTTTCTTGCACAGTGCCTCTCCTTCTTTAAACATTTTCGAACCGTCAATTCCTACAACTCATTTTTGCAACAGACATGGTTGTCGACTTTGTAATGCGTTCAAACTGTACCCGATTCCTATTATAGCCCAGGGAAACCATGAAAAACCTGGGCAGTACAGCCGGCTTGCGCCTACCACTCGATACATGGCGTCGGTGGTCGGGATCGAACTCGAGACCTCCTGTCTCAAAGTCCGAACCGTTACCGCAGTGCCATATCGTTGGTCATTTTTTTTGTAATAATATATTATTGAATTTTATTTTCTGTTGTTTTATTAATTAATAGTCAATAAATAATTAAAATAACAAAGTATATAAAATTATAAACGAAAAATTAAATTACATAAAAACTTGTTATTTTTATGAAAAAAAATGATCTTGCCTGTTAATTGTAATTTAACGTGTTTTTGATCATCAAAATTCACATTATATTCACTGGTTAATATATTATATTTTCATCCACTTATATGTACATCCAAGAAACGCAAAGCTGCTTCTTTAAATTCCCCAAGTCATTAAGATCTTGAGAATTTTTCCTCATTTTTTTTCCTTCTTACATTTTGTATTTTTTTTTTTCGCTCTCATGTAATTCTTGATTACTCCACAAGAAGAAACATCATTCGATAATTATTAAATTTTTTTTCAAATAAATTCATGTCATTAGTCTGTAAATATAATATTTTTTTTTCCTTTTTTAAATAATTATTATTAATTTTATTTGTTTATTTTAGTCTATAGCTTTGAGGCGCCAGTACTTGTGTGTCGCACATAAAAACGTGTCATTTAATCAAACGTCGGTTGTAATTTAAAAACATGTAATAACAAAAAACATGCATTGATAGACAAACACATCACATAGACATGTCGATAGAAAAATGCATGTGCATATATTTATATATAAATAAATTCCAACATATTTATACAACACTGTCAATTAATTGGTCACGTATACCGGAAAATGAAGGTAAAAAAAAATAGAAATAAACGTTTGCAATTTGCTAATGATAATTATTTTTAAAATCAGAATTTATATCATCACAAAGAAGCCCAAGTCTTTTGTATTTGTACAGTTTTTGTCTTAAAAAAAAAAAAAAGTACAAGTTTTGGATTCACTCAGGTGAGTCAGTATACGAAATGGCACATATCACGTTGAAAAAAAAAAAAAAAAAACTATTTTACCTTTAAATTTATTTATTTGATTGTAAGAAAATACGGATTGTAAAGTTGGATAGTTCCGGGCGCAACCAGCTAATGAGACTCCGGCTTTATGCTAATCGGTCGCGTGTTGGTCTCACCAGAGTCCCGCTTGAATTTTATCATTGCTCTTCATCAACTTCGGTCTCTTGGCTATGTATTTACGATGAAACTTAGGTGTGCGATTGAGCCGTTCTTTATTTTATTTATTTTTTTACACTCAATTTACTTACACTTGGCAATGACAATATATATTCTCTCACTTCTTCATCAGTTGCACGAACACACATTTTCAATCCACAACATTTCGCATATCATTTAAATTCAGTACTTCACATTGATCTGTCTATCTTGTAAAAAAAAAAAAACAAACAACAGCTACCAGCTAGAGCATTCCAATAGTTGAAAAAAATTGTGTAAATAAATAAATAAATAGTACATAGAAAAAACAAAAAACAAATGTGAAATATATTTTACAAAAAAAAACCAGTAAATATTTTAAAAATACTGAATTTACATTTTTTTTTTTTTTGAATTTTCCAACTGTAAATTTGTCAACTTTACTTCTTCACAAAAACAATCATATTTTTTATTTAATTTATTAATTTTATTTACTTAATAATTTTTTTTAAATTTATTGACAAAACATTATTCAAAAAAAAAAAAAAAACACTTGTTGGTTTTTCAAGAATGACGCATCATTTTGAAAAGTTCCTATCAGACAAAGATCATCATGTCCTTGATAAAATCCAGTTGAAAAAAAAAAATATAAATAAATAAAAATAAATAATGCATCCGCTCGAGTCACGCCCCGTCGCGAAATTAATCGATTAAGACGTTCCTCCTCCTCCTCCTCTTCATCATCATCATCATCTTGCATCCCCTCGTGGATATGATTTTTTTGTCTCTTTAAAATAATTTTTTAAAGTTATTAATACGTGTATTGAAATTAAAAAAAAAACATTAACAAAATAGAAAGAAAAAAAAACCATAATCCAACAATAAAGCCATGACAAATCGTGATTTCTCATCTTCTTTTAGTGTTATGCTGCAATCGTCGTTGAGTCGAAGCGATTAGTAACGATTATGTTGCGATTAAACGGACGCAATTACTCTTTTTTTTAAGAAGGGGAAATATGTATGTGTATAATGCAGTACTATGATGTTGAATTGGCGTCCTTGTCAAGGATGCCTAAAGAAATCATACATATTTATATTTATAAATACAACTTGAGTGTACAGCTTCTGACCAATCACCTGATGAACTGTCAGTAATATTTAATTGTATCTGATAATATTTATTCATACATTAATAATACAATATTTATTGTTGATAATTATTTATTATTATTCAATAATATTTGTCATTATTCAATAATCATTTTATCATCTATTAATATTTGTATAAATTGTTTGATATTTATTCATTTTTTCTCAGTAAAAAAAATCATAATTAAATAAAAAAAAGTAGAAATTCATTTACAAATTATCGTCCTCAATTGTGAATTTTTACGCAATAATATTCTTGAATTTTATTATGATCATCAACACTTGTTGTAGAAATTTTAATTCATATGTAAATATTTTTTTTTGCAACTATTAAGATACATTAAAATTAAAATTACTAATTATACATTTAGGATAATAAATTGACAAATGAAAAAAAAGAAATTTTTTTTTTTTTCACAATTAATTTAAATGTATTTTTAATTATTTTAATTTATCATTTTATAAATTTATAATGTGATTTAATAATTCTGATTTACATCTAAAAATATATATTTTGTCGAGGTCAACAGATAGATTGATTGTATTTTTTTTTTCTTAGTAATTTTGTTTTTTTTTTTTGTCCTACTAAAAATTGCCTGATGAACTCATTTACCTTGGTCTCCATCAGGTCATTTTATACCTAGATAAATTGCTAAATATTTAATGAAATTATTCATTCAAAACTAGATAATAAATATCTGTTATATTTGTGATAACATCGTTTGTTGATATTAAAATAAAAAAAAAAATAAAAAGAATGTTAATTAAATATATACTTTATTATTATTAAATTATTTAAAATAAAATTATGGTCATAGATGATTCTTGTTATTTTTTCTTTTTTTATTTTTCTTCAAGTGTCAGAGGTCGAGGTGATACACAATTGAGTGATGTCATATACACCTGATGTTGTCCCCTTATTTTGATTCAGGATCTTGGTCATTGTAAGTTGAATCAATATCATTATTTTCCCACACAATTAATCAAATGGACCAACGATATTTGGTCATGACATATCATGTATTCAAATACAAAATACAAGTATCATTATTGATATTATTATTATTATTCAAGGTTATATATTTATTTTTGTTTTTAACAGCTTGTAGTTTACCATGTATCATTGAAAAAACAAAATTAAAAAATAATAAATAAATAAATTATATAGCTCAATGTATTTTATTATTCAAACAGAAGTTATCTTGAAAAAATATAAAATCATGTTTATCTTGTTTCACAACAATCATCACATCATCATCAAATCATCGTTGAGGCAATCATCAATAAAAATTTATTATATTGCTTTTTTACATTATTAATTCTTGTTGTTATTATATTCAAAATTAATGAATAATGATGTCGATAAACATTGGCTATAAATCATGAAAAAAATTTATCGATTTTTTTAAATTTATCAAATTCATGGGTAATCGAATTCCAAAATTTTTCATCTTTTAAATTTTTTTGGCTATTTAAATTGTTGATAAATTAATTAAATAATTTATCGTTTTTTATATTTAATTAATTAATTAATTTACCGTATTTTTCTTTTGAAATTTTAATTATTATTTTTATGATTATTGTTATATTATAATCAAAAAATAAAATCAAATGATATGAACATGATAAAAAATATTTAATGTGTTTATTTTATTGTGAATATTTTATAACACTATATATTGAATATTTATCACAAAAAAAAAAAATGTAATTTCAGTTTTAAAATGAACATTAGTCATGAAAGATTTCGAATGATATTAAATCCATTTTTCTGACATACATTGTATTATTGATTTTACATTTAAAATGAGCTTTTTTTATTTTAATATTATGTTATTAAGTTAAAAGCTTTTACATTTGCGAATAAAGTTATAAATTTATTATATTTTCTAAATTTAGTATGTTAAAATGTCTTGCTCGGGTATGACTTTTAAAATAATTTTATTAATATTATTGTTCAATAAAATCAATGCAGAGGAAAGGATTAATTTTAATCGTGTTAGAGAAGCTGCATTTGATATATTATTTACGTGTTTTATGAATAATGATACAAATGTTATTATAATCGGTGATATTGATGATAATATTATCAAATATGATAACAATACAGATATAATATTTAGTAAAGTAATGTTTAATCCAAAAATTAAATTTTTAACTAAACATTTTACAATGAAAAAAAATGTACCAGTATTTTTTATCATAACAAATACAATTGATGAATTAAAACAAAATATATTATTTGCAAAAAAAACAAAATATTGGGATGTTGAACAATTTTTTTTTGTCATCAGTAATGATAGTAATTGTGATAATGCAAATAATTATTTACGACAAACATGGTTTTTTAATATTTTAAATTCATTTTACATTTGTTATGATAAAAATAATAATATTTTTATTTATACATTTAATCCATTTGTCGATATGGCTCCGAAAAATTGGAAGTTAGTTAAAAATTCAAACGACAAACAAGATGATGATGATGCTTGGACTATTTTTAATCGTCAATACAAAAACGGTAAGTTAAAATTATACTTAAAAAATAATTAAATAATACTACGGTATGGAAAAATTTATCTAGATCAATGTAAAGTATTTTTCTATTGTTCCAGAAAAAAAAATATGTGTTAATATGATATTTGACAAAACAGCTAATCTAAATGGTTACAAAGTAAAAGCAGCTGCAACTGAAATAATTCCATATTTAAATATGCCATTATCAAAAAATAATTTCAATGATTTAATTGGTCATGATGGTTTTACTGTACGTACAATATTTCAAAACTTTAATGTGAATATTATATTAACATTTAGTCATGATGGTATTATGGGACGAATTGGAACAAATGGTACACGTGGATTTGGTATACTTCAAGGTTTAAGTGATGGAATTTATGATATAATATTGGGTTCATCATACATGTATTCAGGAGCTAATACAACAATATCACCACCACACTCAGTATCTGGTATTTCAATAATAGCACATCCAATGTTACCAAAATCAACAACACAAAAAATTATTGAATATCTTGGATATAAATTAATATTTGTAACAATATTGATAACAATTTTATCAGTTATCATACTTTATATTTTTGGTAATAATCAATCAATTGTATTGACAACACTTGAAGGTGTTCGTTTATTATCGAATGGTTCAATATTAAAGTTACCATCAGTTATACAAGTTAGAATAATAATGAGTACAATATTTTTATTTTTTTTAATATTTCAATCAATATTTCAAGGTAAACTTGCTGCACTTTTAACACATCAAGTACCAAATAGAATATTAGAAACACAAGATGATTTAATAAATCATCCAGAATATAAAATATATGTACCTGCATCACATAAGGTTTGGTTGGCTGATGAATTACAAAAACGTACTATTGACATACCAGAAATAACTTGTATAAATAGAATTTTAAATGATAAAAAAAGTGTTTGTATATCTGATACAAAATTATTACAGTATTATACAGCTAGATATAATTTATACATGTCGAGGGTACCAATTAGAAAAACTTATTCTATTTATAGAATGCGAAATGATTGGCCATTACGTGGTAAGTTTGTCAGTGAAATAATGAGAGTTAAACAAACTGGTCTTTATGAATTTTGGGAACAAAAAGCAAGTAATTTTTCAAATTTTAAAATTATCAATGAAATTGATAAAGATAATAAAAGTGAATTTACAACAGTTAAATTAAGTGATATTGATTTTTCATTTAAAATACTTTTAGTTGGTTTGTCTATTGCAATATTAACATTTCTTAATGAAATTAAATTTTTAAATTTATTAATTATTAAATTACAATATATTTTTAATTTATAATTATAATTAACATTATGTAATGTTTTTTTTTTTAAGTATGTTAATTATTAATAAATGCACAAAATAATTATACAAAAAAAATCCAGTAAAGTGATTAAATGATGTAAAACAAGTTGTTTTGAATAAAAAAAAAAAAACTAATAAAATGTAGAAAATTGTTATTTACTAAAATAAATGAAAAAACAATAATTATTTTTAAAATATTGACCTTTTTTTATCCAATAATTTTATTTAAAATTTGATATTTTAATTTTCGTTATTTTTATCGAAAAATTTAATCGTTAAAAAATATTTCGAAATATATTTTCGATTTGTTTAAAATTGACCTGATTTAAAATTATCATATTGAAGATTATATAACATTTAGTGATTACAGTCTTGAGTATATAATTATCACATTTTTTTTTAAATAAAAAAACAGTTTTTAACCTTGTTTGTCAGTCACAATGATAGTATTCATATATGCACATGATAATAAATAAATAATCTGTTGACAATTATAAAACAAACTTTGATGATAACATAACAAGTTTTAACTCGTCATTAGTAACTCAGTCGTCTCAAAGCAAAGACGATTAAAAATATGAAAACTCAATTAGCCTTGTTTTTGTTTATAACAATTTTCCTTGTTATTGAAGCTGATAAAACTAGGCCAATTGTTAAAACACCATTGGGAAATATAAGAGGTATTTATCAGCAATCTCATAATGGTCGTAAATATAAATCTTTTGAAGGTGTACCATATGCAAAGCCACCAGTTGGAAACCTTCGTTTTCAGGTAAGTAAAAATTGATTTATTAACTAACATACTAAAGATAAATCAATAAATTAAAAATGCTATTAGCCACCAGAACGTTTTCCAGCATGGAAAGGTGATTTACTTGCTGTAAGACCAGAATCCGAGTGTCTTCAGTATGCTCACATACCAGATAATCCACCAGAACGAGTTCAAGGCTCTGAGGATTGTCTTTATTTAAATATTTATAATCCTTCAAGTGAAGAATCAAAAATACTACTTCCAGTTATATTTTTAATTCATGGTGGTGCATTTCAATTTGGTTCTGGTCATGGTTATCGTCCAGATTACATAATGGACAGAGATTTAATTGTTGTTACTGTAAATTATCGTTTGGGACCACTTGGTACGTCTAAATCATAAAAATAAAAATAAATTTAAAATCAAAAATTAAATTGAAATTACAGGATTTTTAAGTACTGGTGATGATGTTGTACCTGGTAACATGGGTTTGAAAGATCAAAGCTTAGCATTAAGATGGGTATCAGAAAATATAAAATACTTTGGTGGTGATCCAGGTAAAATAACACTTGCTGGCTTAAGTGCTGGTGGTGCAAGTGTTCATTATCATTATCTTAGTCCAATGAGTCGTGGTTTATTTCAAGGTAATAAAAATGACTTATTTTTCGTTTTGATTTAAATTATAATAAATATTATAATTAAAGGTGGAATGTCATTCAGTGGAACAGCTCTTGATTGTTGGACACAAACTGAAGATTCCATTGAAAAAGGAAAAAAACTTGGTGATAAACTTGGTTGTCCAACGGATAATAGCAAAATAATGATTGAATGTTTGATGACTCGACCAGCTAAAAGTATCGTTCAATTAGTTGGAGACTTTATGGTAACATTAATCTTGCTTTGAGTATAATTTATAATTACTACTATTAAATATATATAATTTTTTATATACAGCCTTGGCTATATAATCCATATACTCCCTTTGGGCCAGTTGTGGAAAAATACACAAGTAAATCATTTATCAATCGATCGCCAGTGGATATTATTGAAAGTGGAGATGCTGCAGATGTACCATGGTTAACATCAGTTACTTCTGAAGAAGGTCTTTATCCAGCTGCTGAATTTGTTGCTGATAAAGTACTCATGGCTGAATTAAATGATAAATGGAACTCAATTGCACCACATTTATTGGACTATAATTATACAATTAAAGTCTCTGATCATGTTAATATTGCTGAAAAAATAAGAAAACATTATTTGGGTGTAGAAAAAATTGATGGAACTATGGTATTACCATTAATTCATATGATTGGTGATAGATTATTTGTTGTTGATGGTGAAAAAGCAGCAAGAATGATGGCTATTGCCAATAAAAGTCCAGTCTGGTTTTATTTTTACAGTTATAGAGCTCAATTCTCACTCAGTGATGACTTCATACCATCAAGAAAAGATTTTGGTATGTTATTATTATCATGAAACTTGATATTATTTATAAAAAATTTTTTTTTTAACCAGGTGTTAGTCATGGTGATGACGTATTTATGGTTGTTCATCGACATATAACTCAAAAGGTTAATGAAAAAAATGACATTATTATACAAGAGTTATTATTAAATATTTGGCAATCTTTTGCTAATACAGGGTAAATTTATTAATCGATTAAATATATAATTTATTTAAATTTTTTATACTTAATTTATTTATTTATCAGAATTCCTGATGCTGGAGTTGAGTGGCCAGAATTAAATCCATTTAGTTATGCTCTTGAATATTTACACATTGCAAGTTCTGAAAATATAAAAATGGATAAAAATTCAAATTTAGGAGATAAAAAATTTTGGAATTCAATTGATTTTAATGAAAATAAAATAACACCTGGACTTGGTAAATTTAAAGATGAATTTTGATGATATGGTGTAACAAATATTGTGTAAATTTTAATTTTAATTATTAGATCAATTTATTAAATAACTTTTTATTCTAATTAATTTTTTTATTAATTATTAAATCTCAGCAGGTGGATTACATGAAAATTTTGAATTCTCATCTTGCTGTAAACAAACCAACAAGGCAGTTTAATTAAATTTTAATAAATTTAAATTTTTCGTTAACTGTAAAATTAATTTGTAAAAAAAAAAAAAAAATAATATATACATGTGGATAAGAAAGCTAAACAAATATAAATCATGTTAATTATTTAAAAATGCATATTTAAATATTGCATTTTGACAATGAATGTGTAAATTATACTGATGAACCAAAAAAAAAAAAGATAAATAAAAATTTTGACTACCGTTAACCGAATAACCATTGACGAATTGAATAAATAATAATTAAAAAAAAAAAAGTATTACAGTGATAGAACAAAGAGAATATTAGAATGAGAAGGATAACTATTTTTTTTTTTAATTTTTTTTTTGACATCATCAACGCCTGGGAATAGCCTGAGGTTATATACCGGTTACACACGCAACTGTTTAACTTCGTGCATCATTTTTAGAAGAGAAAGAAAGAGTCAATGTCTTGACTCTTGGGTGCCATATAACATCTACCTCTTGGCATCGAAGACTGATCACTCAGCAAAATTACAGGATATACAGTTCATAAACACTGACTTCAATGTACCAACCATTGATCACATTGTCTATTTATTTATTTATTTTTCCTACACACATATATCCTTTTTTTTTTTATTCATCATTTTGTCTATTTATTTTATTTTCGTAATATCTTTATTATTTTTTTGTGCCGATTTAACACAAGTATATTTATTCAAATATTATTAATTGTTTATTTAGCTTTTTTTTTTTTTTTTTTGTTTTAATATTCAAGATGTTTATAATGAAACTAGAATTAAAAATGCAAGTTAAATATTGTGTTTAACGAGAAAAAAAAAATCATGCAAAGTATTGCGATAATTATTCCACCGCATGTAGTTTAATTCGACGTAACGAAATAATTAATCATTCTCTGTTTCTTAGATCATTCACTGAGAATATAATGCCACGTGTTTATTTATTTTTCTTATTATTATTTTAGTTATTTTTAATAGAAAATTTATTTTGTTTATGGATTACTGATTAGTCGTTTATAGTCATCGTCATTGTAATTCACCATGTTACTTAATTTTTAATTTTTTTTTTTTTACAAATTTACATCGTGTACTTGTTTTAATCCTTATGATAATTTTTTTAAATTTTCTTATTTTTTAAGACTCGCCCTCAGGCAGTGATGATAAAATTTAAAAATGATACTTGCTTGATGAAATAATATTTGAAAAATTATAAAAAATAAATAAAATTTAAATACAAGCAATAAAATTGTTTGTTGTTTCGAGCGCAAATTGATAGTGCTTAATAAAAATATAAATAAAAATAAAACGTTATTAAAATTTTGTAAATTAGTTGAATATAAATTAGCTAATGTTGCGTCAAAGTATTGAAATGTATAATTGAGCTTATAAATGAATATAAATGTCAAGTCATTGTGCGATGAATAAGAAATTTTAAATGATTATAAATAAAAAAAAAAAAAAAAAAAGATTTATATATATTGAAGGATTAATTTTGAACCGGATTTTCATCGTCACTTGAAACAATGTTTAACATTTTATTTATAAATAATATGTCTGGTTAAATTCAAGATGCGTCATTTCAAATAATTCAGCTATTCATTTAATTAGTTTTTTTTTTTTCATAGTTAATTATCAAGTAATTATTTTCAAGATAGAAATTTTCAAGTACAGTGTAAAAAACAATTTGTAAATCAATCGAATTTAATTTAATTTTTTCATAAAAGATTGATAAAAAAATTAATTTAATCTTAAAGCATCTCTATCGTGTAGAAAAAAAGGTTGTCTAACAAAAAAAAAAAATACTATTTCATTGAATATAGCTATTTAACAATTTAAAATTATTGATGATAATGATATATAATAATAAATAAAAGCAAATAAACATTTCATACAATATTTGAAAGATTAATATGAAAAAAAAAAATTAAATTTGAAATAATAATAACATTGTGTCATTACAATAAAATGACTAATTAATAAATTTTTAAATTAATTAATTTTGAATTTATCAAAGATATATGATTAAAGTAAATTTTAAATAAATAAATAAATTTTTAAATGAAATATTTATTTATTTATCGTATGATATACTGTTGTCATAATTTTTTAAAAATTCAAAATAATCATTAAATCATTATGTCAATATGTTACTATGCTTTTATTATTTTTATAATGATTTATTTTAATTTTTAAATAACTTATTATTTCTATACTAATACATGCTTCATGATGTATTCCTTTTTTTCGGGGGGAAAATTATTTATCAGGATATTTTGATTTGATCGGAAAATTGGTATTTTAAGCTAATCAAATTGTTCACTAAAAGGGAAGTGTTATATGTACTTGTTCATGGAAAAACATGAGCAACTAGTTGTAAGTAAAAGAGATCTCACACGGTCAATTCCGTTACAATATGAAAAATTTTTGTGCTGTTTTATTGTGACTTTATGTATAACATTTTATTTATTTTCCGGTTCAAGAACCTTATTTTTAAAATAAAATTATTCATCTGATAACTTACATTGGACTTTGGACATAATTACTTGTGTTATAAATGTTTTAACGGGTCTATATCCTACAAATTTTTATCCGTATATAAAAAAAAAAAAAATAATAAAAGTAAAACTTGAAAAAAAAAAGTACATTGTCAGAGATTATTACTGTATTTTTGTAGAGCCATTGATAATTTTTGGTTCTAGACATATCAATATTTCAATATGTAAATTTTAAGTGTAGAAACATTAGTTAATATATTGTTTAATCCCACGAACATCATATGCATTTAAATAAATGATTAAAAAACAAAAAAAAGGACCCAAGTTCACGGAGATCGAGTTAACGATCTACATGTTATTCTCTCCCTTGCGCAACTAAAAATAGAAAAAGTAAAAAGAAAAAAAATCTATCCATCGTATTCTCAAGGATCTTGAATCAAGATCATCTCTTTTAACCAGTCGTTTTTCATCGCAACTCAAAAGGCAAAACTCACTGTGTTTGCTCAAACATTGTGGCATTATTTTGCGATTTTGATATTCGATACTTTTTTATCACGACATCACCACACACGTTCTATGATTAATTGTCAGTTTAATTTATTTATTTATCATTTTTTAAAATTAAACTAAAATATATTTGTTTGTCATCATTATTATCATTGTATTAAATTATAATTTGAATATTAATTAATTAATTAATACACATCTTTTTACAATTAATTAGATTTCATAAATCTAATATATATTTTTATTAAACAATTAATCTGTGTATGTGTATTCTTTTTAACACAAAATTATTCATATATAATAAAAAAAAAAAAAAATTAGCATTCTCATGTGTGGTTAACAGTGGTATTTCGATAAAATTAAAGGAGGGCGTGCCTGATGAATATAAGTGAATTTGCAATGTGTTGTTTAAGTATTACCGTGCTACATAAAAAAAAAAAAAAATAATATATATAAAATAAATATCCATGTGTATAAGGTAACATAATGAACTTGAGAAAGAAATTGTGAAGAGTGTTATAAGTCAAAGTCCACGATACACACGACGATGACCTATCACTATGCCCATTGAAAGACCCACATAACTTAAAACTACTTTATTCAGCTCAATTCACATAATATTTATTTTTAACATATAATAATAATAGTAATATATTATAAAATATTATTTTTTTAAAATAATACAAAAAATTATATATGCATTATATATAGTGTATGATTTCCATAATCAATTTTTCATCGACCACAAATTTATATAAAATAAGATGAAGTAAAATATTGTACATGTTCAAACGTGATGATACGCGGTCAAAAATAATCTCATAGTCTTGAAAAAAAAAATATATATATAAATAAATAAAAGTAAGTGAAAGAAGATGGTCTAGGCCTTGGGCAATATTGGCATAGTAGGTGAGCGAAGACAGTGATGGAGACCATGAACAAGATGCACGTTGCACAGCCAAGCTGGGTTGAATTATCTTATATGTAGTACATGGGAATAAAACATGCTAGTGGTCCAAAAAAAAAAAAAATATATACAAAAATTAGAATACATTTTTATTCTATTTTTTAAAAAAATAATTATAATTTTTGTCTGAATTTTTTTTTTAAATCAAATGGAGAGAATTTACTGGAAAAAAAGTATGAAAATATTTGTTTTTAAATAGCCGAATTTATTGATTTTTAATTGTTAATATTTAACTAATTTTTTTTGTTAATATAAATAATTATCAAGTGGCAATGGCTTGTAATATTGTATATTGAAAATATGTGATTATTAAGTAAGCCGACAAACTTGCATGCAATTGACCAGAAAGGTATATAAGGTAGAGATAACTGACCTACTTAATATAATGTCAAACTCTAGTACACACCCCGTACCATCAAAGTAAAGAATATATTTATATTTATATATATAAAATCATTATATATATATAAACGTGTATTAGCTGAGAATAACAGTTTTATTTTATACGGGGTCGACAAGGATCATTCTTCTGTAACTAATTCGCATAGTTATGATGCGAAAACAACAATTTTAACATACATTATGCTGTTGGATAATTGTTATCATCAATAAATCACGATTTGTAATTTAAGTTTTTTGGATATTGATCTTTCTAAAAAAAGGCTAAAGTTGAATGTGAATTTAATATACCGTTAACACATCATTTTTTTTATCAAATATATAAAAACGAAAAAAAAAATATTATCAAATACATTGTTCTCATAATAATTTATAATCTTATTATTAAAGCCTCGATATTCAAGCAACAGTTGATGATAAAAAATATATATAAAAAAGAGTATATATATAAATTTTTTTTCTTGTTAAAATAGGTCAAGAAAAGATTAAGATCAGAAGCCATTTATTTATATATAATATGAACCTGTTTTCATATTCTCAATGTAAGAATACGCATTCATCAACTTTATTTTCATGAATCTTTTTTTTTAAAAAAAAAACATAATAAAAGGTCAGTTGACTAGTGTATACGGAAGAGTATGAATAACGCTTGTAAATTCATAGACAGTATGATAAAAAAAAAAAAAGGAAAAATAGGTGCTGGGTTGTTGGCAAGATACTGCAACCGAGCCATTTAAATGAGTGCAGTAGATGTCGAGTTGTCATGTACAAACATTTTGAAAATAGTTGACTAACCTTCACGCTTGACTGGGCTTATTATTTTTTCATAAACTTTGAAAATTAATTTGGAATAAATATGTATGATTGAAGGGAGAGATTAGAAAATAAAATAGTCAATCAAAGGGAGGAAATATTCACTTGTCGCTAGATCTCCCCCACACAAAGAAAAATAAATTTAAAAAATCAAGACAAATAAAATGTGCATCCTAACACGCAACCAGTAAATTTTCTTTTTTTTTCTTTTCAATCTCGTGAGAACCGTGCTCGTGCTTTGTCACTGTTGCTACTAGTACACGAATCAGTTCAATGGCGCCATGGTTGGCGCCATCGTCATCTTGGCATTGATAGAATTTTTAAAACTGCAATGCATAGATAATTACACACTTGTTTTTGTATCAGATCAATTAACTTTTAAAAAAATAAATAATGATTTTTTTGATTGGGTTAAAGATTGATTGAATTATCATTGAAATGAGATGAAGTTTTTATTTATTTTTTTTTTGCGTAATGGAATTTACCAGAAGAAGAAAATTACATATTGACCAGACACTTGATGAATTATATTCACACCTTCTTGATAAAATTCCATCACGTGTGGACGAATTGAACCACCTGGAATAAAATTTTATTTGGTATGCAGTAGTCAAGTAGAGGGATACGTGATCAATCGTTAAACATAAGAGTGTGTCGTAACATTACTATGGGATAATCAATGTCACAATGTCCTGTCATCAATATTATAATACCCTCTTAATTATAAATTGTTAATTTAACATGTGAAAAAATTAATATACATCAATTATCTTCTAAATATTTTATGCAATTTAAATAGCAAAAGTTGACTTACACAAATGACTTTCCAAAAATGTCGTTATGTTGGTTCCAAGTGCGTGACTCTGTGATTCAATTGCATAGCTCTTTTTTTATTTTTATTAAATTTTTTTTTATTTTTCATACCATGCAAAATATTTATTCTTGGTTTTATATTATTTCTCGTATATAGGTGCATGGCTTTTTTGATTCACTGGGGCATTGTCTCTCACGAAAGAAGATACGCGCATACAATGCCTGAAGAACGCCGATCCGAATCTAATCTATGACTTATAACCCTGCTATTGCTCAAGGCAACGTATATACACTCACATAATTTTTTTTATTTTATTTATTTCATCTTGATTTTTTTTTTATTCTTTATAAATAAAAAATCTTCAATAGTTGCCGTCACCATATTCTTGCGTGTCGTGTTTATATTTAAATATGTGAATGTGTGGATAAAACTTGCAGACATTCATTGATTTTAATAATAATAACAATGATAATGACACAAATTACTTTATGAGTTATGAATGACCACGTGTGGTCTAATAAACAGACTCCTAGATAAATTTATACATTCTTTTTTTTCATAATTAAATTAAATTTTGATATTGACAAAAGTTTATTATAGTTTATTTATTGCTAATAAATTTTCAACTAACTTGATTGTTGTTTTTTTTTTATATCTTTAAATTTAAGCTGGGATAATTTTTTTTTATATAGACGTTATATAAAATTTGCTGAATTGTCACGAGGGGAAAGTACAAGAAAAAAAAGGGAAAAAAAATTACACTTTCATGTAAAAATTGTGGTGGCGCCTTGGCTAAACGCCAGGCGTCTATACCGGCGTCTTTTTTCAAACTTTATTTTTTTTATTGTCTAGAAAATGACTATTCGAATCAACTGATCTTGAACTTTTATTAAAATTTTGGCACAAAATTTACTTTTACTTTTTTTATTTATTCGACATTATGTGTGTTTTTTTTTTTAAGGAAAAAATAAGACAAGTAATGAATAAAATTTTGTTGTCAAAGGCGGCTTTATCATATTGTTGTTGATTGAAACAAAAAGATATTTATAAAATATATGTTGATATTGTTTAAGAACACGCGCTAAGCTAGTGAATCGGGCGTTGTAACGAAGACTATAACGGTTTTTCTTTGAGTATATTTATTTATTTTTTATTTATTTTTTTTTTGATTTCAGAAGAATAAAATAAAAAAGTCATCTACTCTGAGAAGGGCCTACTGAAGCTGTTGTGTATTGCCGTAAGAGTACATTGAATCCAGGTTTCCTGACTCTTACTTGAGAACATATAACGGGGTCGCGAGTGTCAACTTGGTGCACTGTGCGATTAGCCGACTATGAACAAGTCCAACAGTCGACACGTCCATAGATTTAATACAGCCGAATGAACACTTTATTAAACATTTAATTCGTAAAATTTTTATATTCAGAAGTTGGTAATTGGAGGAAAGTATCTACCATTTCATTTTATAAATTTAGTTTTCATTTTTCATTTTTATAAATAACTTAAAAGTTTGACAATGTTAATTAGTTTTTTATTATACTTATTTATTTCATATTTGTGGTTGAATAAGATTGAAATGTTACTTGTATATTCATAAGTTAGTCGTTATATACTTAAAAATAATTGTGGTTGATAAACATATGTATATTGCGTAAATAATTTTAGAATAAAAAATGTTTGTATTTCCCAGGTGGAAATAGAAGTCAATTTGGGGTCACTTTTTGACTTCACATGTTAATTTTATATAGGAACTCAAAAAATTGACTATTATTTCTACCTGGGTTTTTAGTTTGATAAGTATATGTTTAAAGATTACCTCTTCAATTTGCTGTTTGCAAACTATTATCGTAACGTAAGAACATGAGAATTGAAGAGTTATTCATTTTTTTCGAGAGCTAATTTTTAAGTTAATTATTTTAATGTTTTTTTCTTAAAAAAAATATGATATTTTAACAAGAGCATAGAACTGGCAAAGAGGTATTTCAGATAATTTAATGCTTACTTCTTCTATGTTATAATTCCCTAATAAATTGATTATTTAAAATTTTTTTCTATGGAAAAAATATGATATTTTAACAGGAATATAGAACTAGCAAAGAGGTATTTCATATATTTTTATACTTGCTCCTTCTATGTTATAATTCCCTGATAAATTATATATGTATATGAAATTTTTTTCTTCAGAAAAATATGATATTTTAACAGGAACATAGAACTAGCAAAGAGGTATTTTATATATTTTGAAACTTACTCCTTCTATGTTATAATTCCCTAATAAATTGATTATTTACAAAATTTTTTTTAGAAAAAATATGATATTTTAACAGGAAAATAGAACTAGCAGAGAGGTATTTCATATATTTTAATACTTGCTCCTTCTATGTTATAATTCCCTAATAAATAAGGTATTTAAAAATTTTTTTTCAAGAAAAAATATGATATTTTAACATGAACATAGAACTAGCAAAGAGGTATTTTATATATTTTGAAACTTACTCCTTCTATGTTATAATTCCCTAATAAATTGATTATTAAAATTTTTTTTTATGAAAAAATATGATATTTTAACAGGAACATAGAACTAGCAAAGAGGTATTTCATATATTTTAATACTTACTCCTTCTATGTTATAATTCCCTAATAAATTGATTATTTAAAATTTTTTTTTATGAAAAAATATGATATTTTAACAGGAACATAGAACTAGCAAAGAGGTATTTCATATATTTTAATACTTACTCCTTCTATGTTATAATTCCCTAATAAATTGATTATTTAAAATTTTTTTCTATGGAAAAAATATGATATTTTAACAGGAACATAGAACTAGCAAAGAGGTATTTTATATATTTTGAAACTTACTTCTTCTATGTTATAATTCCCTAATAAATTGATTATTAAAATTTTTTTTTTATGAAAAAATATGATATTTTAACAGGAACATAGAACTAGCAAAGAGGTATTTCATATATTTTAATACTTACTCCTTCTATGTTATAATTCCCTAATAAATTGATTATTTAAAATTTTTTTCTATGGAAAAAATATGATATTTTAACAGGAACATAGAACTGGCAAAGAGGTATTTCATATGTTTTAATACTTACTCCTTCTCTGTTATAATTTCCTAATAAATTAATTATCTAAAAATTTTTTTTTAAGAATAAATATGATATTTTAACAGGAACATAGAACTAGCAAAGAGGTATTTTATATATTTTGAAACTTACTCCTTCTATGTTATAATTCCCTAATAAATTGATTATTAAAATTTTTTTTTTATGAAAAAATATGATATTTTAACAGGAACATAGAACTAGCAAAGAGGTATTTCATATATTTTAATACTTACTCCTTCTATGTTATAATTCCCTAATAAATTAATTATCTAAAAATTTTTTTTTAAGAATAAATATGATATTTTAACAGGAACATAGAACTAGCAAAGAGGTATTTTATATATTTTGAAACTTACTCCTTCTATGTTATAATTCCCTAATAAATTGATTATTTAAAATTTTTTTCTATGGAAAAAATATGATATTTTAACAGGAACATAGAACTAGCAAAGAGGTATTTCATATATTTTAATACTTACTCCTTCTATGTTATAATTCCCTAATAAATTGATTATTTAAAATTTTTTTCTATGGAAAAAATATGATATTTTAACAGGAACATAGAACTAGCAAAGAGGTATTTTATATATTTTGAAACTTACTTCTTCTATGTTATAATTCCCTAATAAATTGATTATTTAAAATATTTTTTTATGAAAAAATATGATATTTTAACAGGAACATAGAACTAGCAAAGAAGTGTTTCATATATTTTGATACTTGCTCCTTCTATGTTATGATTCCCTAATAAATTAAGTATTTAAAAATTTTTTTTTAAGGAAAAATATGATATTTTAACAGGAACATAGAACTAGCAAAGAGGTATTTCATATATTTTAATACTTACTTCTTCTATGTTATAATTCCCTAATAAATTGATTATTTAAAATTTTTTTCTATGGAAAAAATATGATATTTTAACAGGAACATAGAACTAGCAAAGAGGTATTTTATATATTTTGAAACTTACTCCTTCTATGTTATAATTCCTTAATAAATTGATTATTTAAAATTTTTTTCTATGGAAAAAATATGATATTTTAACAGGAACATAGAACTAGCAAAGAGGTATTTCATATGTTTTAATACTTACTCCTTCTCTGTTATAATTTCCTAATAAATTAATTATCTAAAAATTTTTTTTTAAGAATAAATATGATATTTTAACAGGAACATAGAACTAGCAAAGAGGTATTTCATATATTTTGAAACTTACTTCTTCTATGTTATAATTCCCTAATAAATTGATTATTAAAATTTTTTTTTATGAAAAAATATGATATTTTAACAGGAACATAGAACTAGCAAAGAGGTATTTCATATATTTTGAAATTTACTCCTTCTATGTTCTAATTTCCTAATAAATTAATTATCTAAAAATTTTTTTTTAAGAATAAATATGATATTTTAACAGGAACATAGAACTGGCAAAGAGGTATTTCATATATTTTAATACTTACTCCTTCTCTGTTATAATTTCCTAATAAATTAATTATCTAAAAATTTTTTTTTAAGAATAAATATGATATTTTAACAGGAACATAGAACTAGCAAAGAGGTATTTTATATATTTTGAAACTTACTTCTTCTCTATGTTATAATTCCCTAATTGATTATTTAAAATTTTTTCTTTGAAAAATATGATATTTTAACAGGAACATAGAACTAGCAAAGAGGTATTTCTATATTTTAATACTTACTTCTTCTATGTTATAATTCCTAATAAATTGATATTTAAAAATTTTTTTTATCGAAAAATATGATATTTTAACAGGAACATAGAACTAGCAAAGAGGTATTTTATATATTTTGAAACTTACTCCTTCTATGTTATAATTCCTTAATAAATTGATTATTGAAATTTTTTTTTTATGAAAAAATATGATATTTTAACAGTAACATAGAACTAGCAAAGAGGTATTTCATATGTTTTAATACTTACTCCTTCTCTGTTATAATTTCCTAATAAATTAATCATCTAAAAATTTTTTTTTAAGAATAAATATGATATTTTAACAGGAACATAGAACTAGCAAAGAGGTATTTTATATATATTTTGAAACTTACTTCTTCTATGTTATAATTCCCTAATAAATTGATTATTTAAAATTTTTTTCTATGGAAAAAATATGATATTTTAACAGGAACATAGAACTACCAAAGAGGTATTTCATATATTTTATAACACACCTCCTCTATATTATAATTCCCTAATAAATTGATTATTTAAAATTTTTTTCAATGAAAAAATATGATATTTTAACAGGAACATAGAACTAGCAAAGAGGTATTTCATATGTTTTAATACTTACTCCTTCTCTGTTATAATTTCCTAATAAATTAATTATCTAAAAATTTTTTTTTAAGAATAAATATGATATTTTAACAGGAACATAGAACTAGCAAAGAGGTATTTTATATATTTTGAAACTTACTCCTTCTATGTTATAGTTCCCCGATAAATTATATATATAAAATTTTTTACCTTCAGAAAAATATGATATTTTAACAGGAACATCGAACTAGCAAAGAGATATTTCATACAACGGTAACGGAAAAAATTAAAAATAGCATAAAAGTGACTGAGAACTAAATTTTTATTCTGTATTTCATTCTCAATCAATCAAATGCCAGAAAGATCAATGACAATTGTTTTTTTTTTATAAGGATTTTTTTTATTCTCTATAATTTCAGTTATCATATTTCATCATATTAATTTTTATATTGTACATTTTTCCTAAATTATCATATTTAAGTAGTTAATTCTAATTTCTTCCATCTGAAAAATAGATATATATCTATTTTTTCGTATTCTTTCTTTTTATCCAAATATATAAATTTATTCCGACAATGTTTTTTTCATGAAAATAAATTCATTCAGTTACAGTAATTTCTTTTAATTATCATAAACAATGTGGCTCATTTATTATTATTAATTTCATACATCGTCGGAATGTTACTATTACAATAAAATATCTGTTGTAAATTAAAATTACTAATAGGTGCCTATCTAGTTAATCAACAATCTCACATATATTTTGAAAAATATTCACTGGATCATTATACCTGATTTATCAATTTTTTTGACAAACAATTATTCTGCAACTAGACATACTAATAAAAAGACTGAACGTGTTCTCTAATAAAAGTTAGTACTAAATTCATTTATATTTTTCTAAAATAAATTCTAATTATCATTTATTCAACTCGACATTAATGATTTTTTCTTCTGTTGCTTCTTTGTTCATTTTTATCTATTTGAAAATAATTTTATTGAATAAGTAATATTTAAAACCAGTCATTAATTAAATTAAAAACAATTAAATAATTTTTTATCATGCTGAAATATCGTCATCAGTGTCATAACATCAATAACCATTACTTTAATAATTATTCATTTTTTTTATTTGTCATTATTATTTTAAATTACATATCAAGATCAAAATGTAAAAAAAAAAAAAAGGAAAAATCCATTATCATCTGATCTTTGAATATATAATTAGTCATTAATTATTATCAACCAGTAAAAATTATTATTACAAATTGCAAATATTAAAATGTTTTTTATAAACAGCAGCAATACAATATTCAATTGTATTTATCACTTTTGTGTTAGTCATTTAAAGTCAATATCTACGTCTATCTTGAGAAATTATTATTCTTTTTTTTCTTTTAATAAATCAACAAGAAAAAAAAAAAACTCTAATGAATTTATCGACATATTTTACAGTATTTTTGTGGCATATTAATTTAACAATAACAACTACTCTTTTTTAAATTTATTCAAATCAGTATTTAACGTATCATTACGGATTGTCATTTATCAAATTTATAAAATTAAATAAAGAAAAAAAAAAAAATCAATAAAAAAATAATCGCAAAAATAAAAAAAAGTTCTTTCTTTTGTTTTTTAAATATAATTTAGTTATATTAGTAAAAAAATTTAAATTAACCGACTGATTTGTCTATGGAAAAAAAAAAAAAACTATATTTTAATTGTTAATTTATTTAGTGTTAAATTTTGTAAGTGAATTTTAAATAAAAAAAATTGAACAATCTTAACCAAGACTAGCCCATTGCATAAAATCTGGTACTTCTCTAACAGGTACATCTCTTGACAATGCCTTGACTCTCAAATTACGATCTTCAGTTAGTAAAACAACATCTCGTCTCAATCGTCTTGGCTGTCCTTCTTCTGTAATTAATTAAAACAAAAAACAAACAAAAACAAAAATTAAAAACCTCTTATTAAATAAACGAAAAAATTTCTATGATATTATAAATAAATTTAAAAAAATCTTACCATTAACAATATGATCTTTATTATTAGTTTTACAAAGACTAAGACAAGTTGCTAGAATTCTATCGTCATTACTTGTTAAGCCATCAAGTGTGACATCTTCCTCAACGGTAAATGTACTTGATGATAATACAGTACCACGTGTTGTTAAACATCTTATTGCTGGATTTTTACTTCTAGCAAATTCAAGTGCTAATTTTGCTGATTTAGCAACTCTAGCAATATGATCACTTGTCAATGCTGATCTTGATATTGGACCATCTTTTGGATCAGCACCTCTAGCTAAACCTTCAAGTTCATTTAAAACTAAAACAAAAAAAAAAAAAAGCATTTATTATATATTTAAATAAATTTATCATAATAAAAATAAATAAATTTGTATATTATAATTTTTTTAAAAAACCCCTCACAACCAAATTTAAAATTATAATGAATTTTTGATGATATTATTTTATACTCTTGAAAAGCTTTATGATAATATCATCAGAGAAAATAAAAATATATTCAAGATAGGGGCTGGTATTAGTCGATTATCTGTGTTGATGTTTGTGTGTGTGTGTGTTGAAGAAAAGTAAATGTTGGGTGTAGATGATGGAATTTTAGAAGTGTATTTGCTTAACGGCCCACAAAGTATTTCTCACTTCACAAGCAGTTATTGCTGCTCCTTTACAGACACGTCAGGGAATAACCCTGTCACATGCATTATTTAAAAAAAAAAATCTACTATTAAAATAACAAAGACTATATTAACAATTTATTTTTCTTCTTTTTATAATTTATATTTTATTTTTTTTTACCATGTTCTTTTGTTATATTTTTCTATTCACAGGGATTGATAAAAAAAAAAAAAATATTGGAAATTAGATTACAAGTTGAGAGGATGATGATGATGCTGATATATATAAAAGCAAACTGATGGTGTTAAAATAAAATAAGAGAAGCTTTTTTTTTTTATTTTATTTTTCAAGCTCGTTATACTGAGTCTGAGCTTTTACAAATTTAAGGGATAAAATATAAGAGTGAATGAGATAGATAAAGATATAAAATAGAGAAAAATATCGGATTACGAACTACAGAAGCTGAAGAACTAACGGGATTATGAGAAAATTTTAACTCACTGTGTGTGTGTACTTTGCTTTAGATAGAATTTAAAACCTTCATTATTTTATTACTTTGGATTTAAATTTAAAAATTTTATCACTGTTAATGGAATGTTTAAAATTTTCATTTACTTTTTTTTTTTATCAAAATACCTTGTCAAATTTAAATAATCAAAAAAGCAAAAGGTATAATTCATTTTTGAAAATAAATTATTAATATAAAAGTTTTATAAATTTTTAAAATTGATAGAAGAGTTTTTTTTTTTTGATAATTTTTATCATCAATTAATTGTTGTATAAATAGATATTGTTTAATTTAATATTATTGATACAAGTATGGTACCAGTATGTACATACTGTGGCAATCGCCCACGCCCGTGGTCAGGGGCCGACGACCAATCGCGTATTCCTCTCTTTTGCCCACACATGCATTCATGTATGAGCCCGTGAGAACCTAACTGTGAACTCACCGTTGTTGCAGCCCTGTCTACTCCTCATTGCAAATATTCTCTTCTCTTTTTTACCTCCTTCTCTATCTTTTTTTTTTTTTTTTATCGATATGTATATATATATTTTTTATCTGTCCTACTCTACTCTACACTGGAAAATATATACATGGATTTAATATCTGCCAGACATAGTGGTCAAGGGTCAAAGGGCGGCACCGGCACCAATTTTGCATAAAAGCGCACTTTCATTTTTTGGTCTTACTCAAGCCATATATATACTTTTTTTTTTTTCGATTTGTAAATAATTTTTTTTAGTTGAAAGTTAAGGGATGTCATGGAAAATGATAACTGATCAATGATAAGAGATAAAATATTTATTGATTTATGTATGAAGACTTGTGTAAGGGTTGGAAAAAAATTTTTATTTTTTTTCTAGTTTTCTTTGTTGTTTTTTAACCCTGTTTGTGCATCAAAGAGTTTAATATGATACAACCTTAAGTTTACGTTGTACAAGAAAATCCATCTATGAATGAAAAAAGCTTTTTACAATTTTAAATTATTAAATATAATATGATTTTAGTCTCAATTTAATATTCAAGTGGTTCATTGAGTATTCAAATAGTTATTGTTGTCAGTGGGCCAGTTGAACAAAATGACAATTAACTATTTGATAATTAATAAAAATAACAATTTCTAATCCAGTCAACTGGACAATTAAAGTCCAATTTACGTACAGCCTTGAAGCATGAATATTTAAAGTTGTTTAAATCCTTGAAATTGACAAAAATATTTAACTTTCAACTGCTATATTTTTTAAACAAAACAGTAAAGTCCATTTGTTTGTTTTTTTTTTAATTTTTTTTTTTTTTCTTACGTCAATTATCATTGTTGTATATAAAATTTTGACTAGTTAATTTTTTAATAAAACGTTAACATCAAAATTTTTTAAAAACAAAAATATAAAATTTGCAAATTCATTTGTCATTAAATAAGCCCAAAAAAAATTACCAACTTTAAAAATAATTATTTCAACAACTAAACAGTCATTTTATCTCCAAAGTAAAAAACAATAGATGAAAAAAAAACGAACTATTTCAAGTTTTAAAAATTGAGCGCTTTTTTTTTGTAAAGGTATTCTATTTTTTTTCTACAATGGTTTTTATGATAGGCTTTGGTATGCATGTAGGATATTATTATAAAAAAAAAAAAAAAAAACTATTCCAGAAAATACGACAAAAAACGAGGAAATAATAATAATAGTTTTATTTAAAAAAAAGGAAAAACGTGCTAGTGCATCTGGTGCGTTATAAATCGGTAACCAAGCGAGTGAACTGAAGCGCTAGCAGACGTGTTTTTCTTGAATTTATATATATATATATTTTTTTTATTTTTTCCTATATGAAGACCATAAAAACCCCAGTCGATAATCGATCCCTATCTGTGCTGAATTGGTAGTAGTTTCGTATCGTTGTTGAAACTCGAGGGTGCCTTTTCTCATCTCTTTAAATCCCTTTTGCATTTTAGAAAATAAACACCATTTTCTCGTATACAAACATCATTTCAATTTTATTTTCTACTTTTATTATTTACGCAAGTGAATATTGCATTATTCAATGACATTATAATATCACTCAGCACTCAATCACATATTGAAAAACTTTTTTCTATTTGCAAATAAATCACTTGATTAAAACTTTTTTTTTTTTATTCTATTAAAAGTGTGAAGTATATTTTATCACTTCAATTTTATATTATTTTTTTGCAAATTTAAATATCGAAATTAATTGATGTTTAATAAATTTTTTAAATTATATCTTTATAGTTGTAACCTTCATCCTATCTCATTTTTGACAAGAACCCAAAAATAAATTTACAAAAAAAAAAAAACAGCTAATAATAAATCAAAAAACAGTTGAAAAAAATTACATATAAATTTTTATATTAGCTATCTTTTTCAAGCATTAAGTATACAACAATAAAAATAAAAAAATCGAGGGATAAAAATTCATTTTAGCCAGTAATAAATGTCAGTTTTAGAGTATCCATATAATATATTAAAACTCATCAAAAAAAAAAAAATTCAATAGGTCCAAAAATAATAATGAAAAACCCAATAAACAAAATAATAAAAAAAATACATTTTATAAAATTTAAAAAAGAAAAAAAATTGACAAGATTGAGTAATAATTATTTGGCGACAAAAAATATATAAAGCAATGTTGATGTTGTTATTAAATTATAATTTTTGCATTGTCATTATAAATACGTTATAAAAAAAAAATTAATTCCAGATCATCCATGTCAATTTTTCTTGTTTGAGCTTTTTTATAAACCTCAACAAATACCAGAGAAAAAATCATAAAAATTGATGCAAAAAAAAAAACGATGATAATAAAAAAAAAAAAATTAACAGCTTGTTCATTGTCAATAAATGATTGACATTCTCTTTAAATAATTTTTTTTTTATAAAATTTTATACAGGTATTTGTTTAAATATAATAAAAAAGAATTTTTTTTTTTATTTTTATATTTCAAGAGAGAGTAGAATGACACTGAAACACACACTCAATGTGCCAAGGATATTTGAATGGTGTTTAAATTAAATTAGCATGTGTTATGTATGTGTTTAATTACTCAAGTTTGTATTTGTTAATCTTCAACAAGTGGCATTAGAATGTCCTTGATTATCATCAATCTTATACAACCAATCATTTCACAACATTGTTCTTCTTTAAATACAAAATAAATATATAAAATTATCAACAATTTATTCAGGATAGCAAAAAAAAAAAAAAAAATAATCATAAAAATTTCACTTGTGTAAATAATTACGTAAAAAAATGTCCTTCAATTTTAAAACTTTGTCTAACGGATTTACAACAAAAAAAAAAAAATATACTTGAAAACAAGTTTTAACGATCAAACAACAACCCCTTGTGAATATCTTATTTGTCAAGTGGTTTTTAGATAATATATTAATATTATTTATTTAAACATTTTTAAATTTATCAATGACGTAATTTGTTGTTGAATTATTTTAATAAAAAAAAAATAATACTCAATAGTCACTAAATTGCCGATGAAAAAAAGAACAATGTCTTTATATGCAAAAAAAAAATTTTTTTTCATTAAAAAAATTAAGTAAATAAATGATGCAAAATAATATAAAAAAATGTATTTTAAAAAAAAAGTCGTAATGATGATGACCCAATGAACTATGATTTGATAGAAAATAATAATGATGATGTCAACGGACGATCAGAATTAAACAGGTGTTTTGATGAGTAACAACTTGTTATGAGAAACGACCTTTTAATAAAAATTATTACGTCATTTTAAACAATTCAAAGTTGAAAAAAAAAAAAACTATTAATAAAAAATTGTAAATTAAATTTTAATAAAAAGAAAAAATATAATTGTTTTTGTACAAAAAATTAATGTTTTTTTCCTTTCTTTTTAAAATATATTTGTTTGAATGGTTTTATATTGAAGTTAATATTGTTTATGATTTATTAAAATTAATATTAATTATAAATAAAAATAATTAATATTGTATTTTTAAAGAAAAAAATATTATTTGATTTTTACTTTAATTTTTAAATTTTTCAATATACTATGGTAATATTTGTGATTTAGTTGTTTGGAAGGATATGATAGTTATAAATTTACAGTGTGTCTGGACAGTGACATACTGCTACCACTTCCTTCCCCTATGTAGTAGAAATGCAAATAGTACAATGGAAATAGTATAAACAAGAAGAGAGATAAAAGCATTAAGCTGCTCAGTGAAACTAATATTTATCTTTTTACTTTTATATTATAACTACTTGTATTTTTAGTTTAAAAAAAAAAAAAAAACACAATGCTGTATGTAAAATTATAAATATATAAATATTTAAAAAATTTGACTGTGATTTAAATGGTGATTTATATATTTAAATAAACAATTATATTCATGTAAATTAGATTCTAAAAAATAGGAAATATGTTACTGGCTACTGAATTTAGAAAATATTACAAGTAGAGTGGAGAGTACGACTGCCGAGGAAGGGGATGATTACACACAGAGCTTTTTGTTGTTTAACATTAAAATAAATATATATAAATTAAATAAAACTCACCAACAAGTGGAACCATAAGTGTAAATAGTGGTTGTGTTCCTGATACTGCTCGTGTTATTATTTGTAATTGTGATAAATAATCAATAAAACAATTTGTATCTGGTACTAATTGTCGTGGTCGTATTTCAATTTCAACAGACAGTGGAGATTTTTGAAGTATATCCTGAAAAGAAAAAAAAAAAACAGAAAATTAATTATCAAATAATAAAATTTTATAATAATTAAAAAAAAATACTAAATCATTTTTATATTTTGTAATTTATTTTGTATATTTTTTTGGAATAAAATGATGCAGGTGAAAGTAATAAGTGATTAATTCCACAATAGTTAATTTAAAAAATTGAAAAAATTACTCAATGAAATTCATTCAAGTCGTAAAAATGACGTATTCAATAAGAATGCAATTAATTATCAATAAATCAATATATAAAAATTTTTATATTTTTATTTGATAGAAACCGATGAAATCATTGAAAATTTCATTAAACATTGCGTTCCTTTTTTTTTTTTTAATACTTGAACAAAGCAAAATTTTATATATAAATATTCAATCTTTAAATTGAATTAAATATAAAAAAAACTGATAATTGTTTTGAGTACTCTGTAGATTAACAAAAAATTAAAAATAAATTTTATAAATATTTTATAAAATATGTCATTAAAATTTATTGATTCATGGAAAATTGGAAATATCAAGATAATATTTCCCATAAAGAAATTAGAAAATTAATTAATAAAATTGATATTGTATTAAATATTTGGCTATTCAGTGATAATTATAAAATAATTGAATATAAATTACAAGTATTTTTTTATTGGTATCATTTTAAAAAAGGTCAGCGAAGAAAAATAAAACAATGTATCAAACGATCATGATAATATTCTTAACTTTAAAAATTGTTTAATTAAAAAAATATACCATTGATATTAAAAAAAAAATCTAAATTCAACATTAACATAAATATTGCACCTTGAAATTTGTTTTTTTTAGTGCACTTAAAATTGAATATTTTTAGAATTTATATTTATTTTATTTCTTTCTGCATATTATCTACATTTCCTGTTGATAATAAAATTTAAAAAATAACATCACACATTTAACTATCTACAATATAAATTAAAATAGAAAATAAATTGTTTTATCATTAAAAATTTATGATTAATAAAAAAAAAAATTCTCAAATAAATTTTACTCAAAATAATAAACTACAGCTAGTAATTTTTTTTGGCATGCTAAAATTAAATAATGTATTAATTTGTTAAGCTGATTAATATAGTTTAAATTAATATTTAACTAAAATGATAAATTTAAAAGAAAAAAAAAGAAAATATTATAATAAATAGTTAATGTATAAATTCAAAGCATTGTGCATAGAAGATAACACTATCAGTATAAAACCCCGACAACAATGTCGCCCAACAAGCCACACATTTTAGTGGTATTTTCAACAAGAGGGTAGTGGTTGTTTTAATCGATCTAAACCCCACAAAACAGATATAACCTTTTCATAATATATATGCTCAAAACAGACGACAGTTTCTCTTGTTATTTACCCTATTTCTCTCTCCTCTCTTCAACCCTAATTTTCTCTTCAACATACAAAACACAGAGTACTCTTGAAATTTTACTCAATCAATGAATCAACAGTCGACAAAGTTTTGTTTTTGTGTTGTTGATAAATAGTACTCTTAAATGTCTCAAACAAATTTTATATATTTATCATTTTAAATTTAACAAATTTTTATTATCAAATATTTATACGTATTATTATTATGTTAATTTCAATTGCTATATGTGTTTAAGTTCAAAGCAATTAGCTGATTCATAAATAGTACCGTTGGAATTTATATATATATTATTTTTTTATTTCTTTTATATTTATTTTATTTCTTTATATTCAATTTCATGAGTAATTTATTTATTTATATTACAATTTTTAGTTTTTATCCTGTTTCGTCTTACTGTTTTGTCATGTGTCTTTAAGTTTTTTATAATTCTTGTTGAATATACCTCGAGGCGTGAGAGAAGAAAAAAAAAAAAAAAAAGATTGAGAGTATACCTTTATCGTGAGAACTATGTACTGTAATTATTTTTAATAAAATACTTGGTGTATTTATGATAATTATTTTGATATTATTGGGGATTATATTATGTTGATTTTTTGTTTGTTTATTTTTTTTTTTTTTTAAATTGGAAAATTATAGTAGATTTTTATTAATCTTGGTGATAAATCAAAGTTTAGTTGGGTAGATAAGCCTAGTTAGTTTTCGTGCATCTGTTACCCTCCCTGAATTTATGCAATTATATTTCTCCGGTAT